>NW_023994431.1:67500-346173 GCF_015586225.1 Lucilia sericata | reverse complement strand
ACCATGAGGAAACTTAAAACCCTAAAACTTGTTAAAACACGTTTAAATTGAAAAATAAGCTTATTTTGTGATCTCATATTCCCCTTCGAAATTCGATATTTTGACCGAAAACCTTGAAGAAACTTAAAACCTATAACTCCGTTTAAAACATGTTTAAATTGAAAAATAAGCTTATTTTGTGATACTCATATTCCCTTCAAAATCGATATTTGCCGAAAACCTTGTAGAAACTAAAATCTTATAACTTGTTAAAACACGTTTAAATTGAAAAATAAGCTTATTTTGTGATCATCATATTCCCCTTCAAAAATCGATATTTGACCGAAAACCTTGAAGAAACTTAAAACCTTATAACTTCGTTAAAACACGTTTAAATTGAAAAATAAGCTTATTTTGTGATCACTCATATTCCCCTTCAAAAATCGATATTTTGACCGAAAACCTTGAAGAAACTTAAATCGTTATAACTTCGTTAAAACACGTTTAAATTGAAAAATAAGCTTATTTTGTGATCACTCATATTCCCCTTCAAAAATCGATATTTTGATCGAAAACCTTGAAGAAACTTAAATCGCTTATAACTTCGTTAAAACACGTTTAAATTGAAAAATAAGCTTATTTTGTGATCACTCATATTCCCCTTCAAAAATCGATATTTTGACCGAAAGCCTTGAGGAAATTTAAAACCCTCATAAACTTCGTTAAAACACGTTTAAATTGAAAAATAAGCTTATTTTGTGATCACTCATATTCCCCTTCAAAATCGATATTTTGACCGAAACCTTGAAGAAACTAAAATCGCTTATAACTTCGTTAAAACACGTTTAAATTAAAAATAAGCTAATTTTGATCACTCATATTCCCCTTTTGATCACTCATATTCCCCTTCAAAAATCGGTATTTTGATCGAAAACCTTGAAGAAACTTAAATCGCTTATAACTTTGTTAAAACACGTTTTAAATTGAAAAAATAAGCTTATTTTGTGATCACTCGTATTCCCCTTTCAAAATCGATATTTTGATCGAAAACCTTGAGAAAACTTAAAACCCTTATAGCTTCGTTAAAACACGTTTAAATTGAAAAATAAGCTTATTTTGTGATCACTCGTATTCCCCTTCAAAAATCAATATTTTGACCGAAACCTTGAAGAAACTAAAAACCCTTATAACTTCGTTAAAACACGTTTAATTGAAAAATAAGCTTATTTTGTGATCACTCATATTCCCCTTAAAGATTCGATATTTTGACCGAAAGCCTTGAAGAAACTAAAAACCCTCATAACTTCGTTAAAACACGTTTAAATTGAAAAATAAGCTTATTTTGTGATCACTCATATTCCCCTTCAAAATCGATATTTTTGATCGAAAAACCTGAGGAAACTTAAAACCCTTATAACTCCGTTAAAACATGTTTAAATTAAAAAATAAGCTCATTTTGTGATCACCCATATTCCCCTTAAAATTCGATATTTTGACCGAAAACCTTGAGGAAACTTAAAACCCTAATAACTTTGTTAAAACACGTTTAAATTGAAAAATAAGCTTATTTTGTGATCTCTCATATTTCCTTCGAAATTCGATATTTTGACCGAAAACCTTGAAGAAACCTAAAACCTCATTACTCCGTTAAAACATGTTTAAATTGAAAAATAAGCTTATTTTGTGATCACTCATATTCCCCTTCAAAAATCGATATTTGGCCGAAAACCTTGTAGAAACTAAAATCGCTTATAACTTCGTTTAAAACACGTTTAAATTGAAAAATAAGCTTATTTTGTGATCACTCATATTCCCCTTCAAAAATCGATATTTTGATCGAAAACCTTGAAGAAACTTAAAACCCTTATAACTTCGTTAAAACACGTTTAAATTGAAAAATAAGCTTATTTTGTGATCACTCATATTCCCCTTCAAAAATCGATATTTTGACCGAAAACCTTGAAGAAACTTTAAATCGCTTATAACTCCGTTAAAACATGTTTAAATTAAAAGATAAGCTCTATTTGTGATCACTCATATTCCCCTTCAAAAATCGATATTTGTATCGAAAACCTTGAAGAAACTTAAATCGCTTATAACTTCGTTAAAACACGTTTAAATTGAAAAATAAGCTTATTTTGTGATCACTCATATTCCCCTTCAAAAATCTATATTTTGATCGAAAACCTTGAAGAAACTAAAATCGCCTTATAACTTCGTTAAAACACGTTTAAATTGAAAAATAAGCTTATTTTGTGATCACTCATATTCCCCTTCAAAAATCGGTATTTTGACCGAAAACCTTGAAGAAAATTAAATCGCTTATAACTTCGTTAAAACTCGTTTGAATTGAAAAATAAGCTTATTTTGTGATCACTCATATTCCCCTTCAAAAATCGGTATTTTGATCGAAAACCTTGAAGAAACTTAAATCGCTTATAACTTCGTTAAAACACGTTTAAATTGAAAAATAAGCTTATTTTGTGATCACTCATATTCCCCTTCAAAAATCGATATTTTGACCGAAAACCTTGAGGAAACTTAAAACCCTTATAACTTCGTTAAATACGTTTAATTTGAAAAATAAGCTTATTTTGTGATCACTCGTATTCCCTTCAAAAATCTATATTTTGACCGAAAACCTTGAAGGAAACTTAAAACCCTTATAACTTCGTTAAAATACGTTTAAATTGAAAAATAAGCTTATTTTGTGATCACTCATATTCTCCTTCAAAAATTCGATATTTTGACAGAAAACCTTGAAGAAACTTAAATCGCTTATAACTTCGTTAAAACACGTTTAAATTGAAAAATAAGCTTATTTTGTGATCACTCATATTCCCTTCAAAAATTCGATATTTTGACCGAAAACCTTGAAGAAACTTAAATCGCTTATAACTTCGTTAAAACACGTTTAAATTGAAAAATAAGCTTATTTTGTGATCACTCATATTCCCCTTCAAAATCGATATTTTGACCGAAACCTTGAAGAAACTTAAATCGCTTATAACTTCGTTAAAACACGTTTAAATTGAAAAATAGCTTATTTTGTGATCACTCATATTCCCTTCAAAAATTCGATATTTTGATCGAAAACCTTGAAGAAACTAAAAACCCTTATAACTTCGTTAAACACGTTTAAATTGAAAAATAAGCTTATTTTGTGATCACTCATATTCCCCTTCAAAAATCGAGATTTTGACCGAAAACCTTGAAGAAACTGAAAACCCTTATAACTTCGTTAAAACACGTTTAAATTGAAAAAATAAGCTTATTTTGTGATCACTCGTATTCCCCTTCAAAAATCGATATTTTGATCGAAAAACCTTGAAGAAACTTAAAACCCTTATAACTTCGTTAAAACACGTTTAAATTGAAAAATAAGCTTATTTTGTGATCACTCGTATTCCCCTTCAAAAATCGATATTTTGACCGAAAACCTTGAAGAAACTTAAAACCCTTATAACTTCGTTAAAACACGTTTAAATTGAAAAATAAGCTTATTTTGTGATCACTCATATTCCCCTTCAAAAATCGATATTTTGACCGAAAACCTTGAAGAAACTTAAAACCCTTATAACTTCGTTAAAACACGTTTAAATTGAAAAATAAGCTTATTTTGTGATCACTCATATTCCCTTCTAAAAATCGATATTTTGACCGAAAACCTTGAAGAAACTAAAATCGCTTATAACTTCGTTAAAACACGTTTAAATTGAAAAATAAGCTTATTTTGTGATCACTCATATTCCCCTTCAAAAATCGATATTTTGACCGAAAACCTTGAAGGAAACTTAAAACCCTTATAACTTCGTTAAAACACGTTTAAATTGAAAAATAAGCTTATTTTGTGATCACTCATATTCCCCTTCAAAAATCGATATTTTGACCGAAAACCTTGAAGAAACTTAAAATCCCTTATAACTTCGTTAAAACACGTTTAAATTGAAAAATAAGCTTATTTTGTGATCACTCATATTCCCCTTAAAAATCGATATTTTGACCGAAAACCTTGAAGAAACTTAAAATCCTTATAACTTCGTTAAAACACGTTTAAATTGAAAAATAAGCTTATTTGTGATCACTCATATTCCCCTTCAAAAATCGATATTTTGATCCGAAAACCTTGAAGAAACTTAAAATCGCTTATAACTTCGTTAAAACACGTTTAAATTGAAAAATAAGCTTATTTTGTGATCACTCATATTCCCCTTCAAAAATCGATATTTTGATCCGAAAACCTTGAAGAAACTAAAATCCTTATAACTTCGTTAAAACACGTTTAAATTGAAAAATAAGCTTATTTTGTGATCACTCATATTCCCCTTCAAAAATCGATATTTTGACCGAAAACCTTGAAGAAACTTAAAACCCTTATAACTTCGTTAAAACACGTTTAAATTGAAAAATAAGCTTATTTTGTGATCACTCGTATTCCCCTTCAAAAATCGATATTTTGACCGAAAACCTTGAAGAAACTAAAATCCCTTATAACTTCGTTAAAACACGTTTAAATTGAAAAATAAGCTTATTTTGTGATCACTCATATTCCCCTTCAAAAATCGATATTTTGACCGAAAACCTTGAAGAAACTTAAAATCGCTTATAACTTCGTTAAAACACGTTTAAATTGAAAAATAAGCTTATTTTGTGATCACTCATATTCCCCTTCAAAATCGATATTTTGACCGAAAACCTTGAGGAAACTTAAAACCCTTATAACTTCGTTAAAACACGTTTAAATTGAAAAATAAGCTTATTTTGTGATCACTCATATTCCCCTTCAAAAATCGATATTTTGACCGAAAACCTTGAAGAAACTTAAAACCCTTATAACTTCGTTAAAACACGTTTAAATTGAAAAATAAGCTTATTTTGTGATCACTCATATTCCCCTTCAAAAATCGATATTTTGACCGAAAACCTTGAAGAAACTTAAAATCGCTTATAACTTCGTTAAAACACGTTTAAATTGAAAAATAAGCTTATTTTGTGATCACTCATATTCCCCTTCAAAAATCGATATTTTGACCGAAAACCTTGAAGAAACTTAAATCGCTTATAACTTCGTTAAAACACGTTTAAATTGAAAAATAAGCTTATTTTGTGATCACTCATATTCCCCTTCAAAAATCGATATTTTGATCGAAAACCTTGAAGAAACTTAAAATCGCTTATAACTTCGTTAAAACACGTTTAAATTGAAAAATAAGCTTATTTTGTGATCACTCACTATTCCCCTTCAAAAATCTATATTTTGACCGAAAACCTTGAAGAAACTTAAATCGCTTATAACTTCGTTAAAACACGTTTAAATTGAAAAATAAGCTTATTTTGTGATCACTCACATTCCCCTTCAAAAATCGATATTTTGACCGAAAACCTTGAAGAAACTAAAACCCTTATAACTTCGTTAAAACACGTTTAAATTGAAAAATAAGCTTATTTTGTGATCACTCATATTCCCCTTCAAAAATCGGTATTTTGATCGAAAACCTTGAAGAAACTTAAAATCGCTTATAACTTCGTTAAAACACGTTTAAATTGAAAAATAAGCTTATTTTGTGATCACTCATATTCCCCTTCAAAAATCGATATTTTGACCGAAAACCTTGAAGAAACTTAAAACCTTATAACTTCGTTAAAACACGTTTAAATTGAAAAATAAGCTTATTTTGTGATCACTCATATTCCCCTTCAAAAATCGATATTTTGACCGAAAACCTTGAAGAAACTTAAAACCTTATAACTTCGTTAAAACACGTTTAAATTGAAAAATAAGCTTATTTTGTGATCACTCATATTCCCCTTCAAAAATCGATATTTTGACGAAAACCTTGAAGAAACTAAAACCTTATAACTTCGTTAAAACACGTTTAAATTGAAAAATAAGCTTATTTTGTGATCACTCATATTCCCCTTCAAAAATCGATATTTTGACGAAAACCTTGAAGAAACTAAAACCTTATAACTTCGTTAAAACACGTTTAAATTGAAAAATAAGCTTATTTTGTGATCACTCATATTCCCCTTCAAAAATCGATATTTTGACCGAAAACCTTGAAGAAACTTAAAACCCTTATAACTTCGTTAAAACACGTTTAAATTGAAAAATAAGCTTATTTTGTGATCACTCATATTCCCCTTCAAAAATCGATATTTTGACCGAAAACCTTGAAGAAACTTAAAATCCTTATAACTTCGTTAAAACACGTTTAAATTGAAAAATAAGCTTATTTTGTGATCACTCATATTCCCCTTCAAAAATCGATATTTTGACTCGAAAACCTTGAAGAAACTTAAACCCTTATAACTTCGTTAAACACGTTTAAATTGAAAAATAAGCTTATTTTGTGATCACTCATATTCCCTTCAAAAATCGATATTTTGACCGAAACCTTGAAGGAAACTTAAACCCTTATAACTTCGTTAAAACACGTTTAAATTGAAAAAATAAGCTTATTTTGTGATCACTCATATTCCCCTTAAAAATCGGATATTTTGACCGAAAACCTTGAAGAACTTAAATCGCTTATAACTTCGTTAAAACACGTTTAAATTGAAAAATAAGCTTATTTGTGATCACTCATATTCCCCTTCAAAAATCGGTATTTTGGTCGAAAATCTTAAAGAAACTTAAATCGCTTATAACTTCGTTAAAACACGTTTAAATTGAAAAATAAGCTTATTTTGTGATCACTCGTATTCCCCTTCAAAAATCGATATTTTGACCGAAAACCTTGAGGAAATTTAAAACCCTTATAACTTCGTTAAAATACGTTTAAATTGAAAAATAAGCTTATTTTGTGATCACTGGTATTCCCCTTCAAAAATCTATATTTTGACCGAAAACCTTGAGGAAACTTAAAACCCTTATAACTTCGTTAAAATACGTTTAAATTGAAAAATAAGCTTATTTTGTGATCACTCATATTCTCCTTAAAAATTCGATATTTTGACCGAAAACCTTGAAGAAACTTAAATCGCTTATAACTTCGTTAAAACACGTTTAAATTGAAAAATAAGCTTATTTTGTGATCACTCATATTCTCCTTAAAAATTCGATATTTTGACCGAAAACCTTGAAGAAACTTAAATCGCTTATAACTTCGTTAAAACAAGTTTAAATTGAAAAATAAGCTTATTTTGTGATCACTCATATTCCCCTTCAAAAATCTATATTTTGACCGAAAACCTTGAAGAAACTAAAAACCCTTATAACTTCGTTAAAACACGTTTAAATTAAAAAATAAGCTTATTTTGTGATCACTCACATTCCCCTTCAAAAATCGGTATTTTGACCGAAAACCTTGAAGAAGCTTAAATCGCTTATAACTTCGTTAAAACACGTTTAAATTGAAAAATAAGCTTATTTTGTGATCACTCATATTCCCCTTCAAAAATCGATATTTTGATCGAAAACCTTGAAGAAACTTAAATCGCTTATAACTTCGTTAAAACACGTTTAAATTGAAAAATAAGCTTATTTTGTGATCACTCATATTCCCCTTCAAAAATCAATATTTTGATCGAAAACCTTGACGAAACTTAAATCGCTTATAACTTCGTTAAAACACGTTTAAATTGAAAAATAAGCTTATTTTGTGATCACTCACATTCCCCTTCAAAAATCGGTATTTTGACCGAAAACCTTGAAGAAGCTTAAATCGCTTATAACTTCGTTAAAACACGTTTAAATTGAAAAATAAGCTTATTTTGTGATCACTCATATTCCCCTTCAAAAATCGATATTTTGATCGAAAACCTTGAAGAAACTTAAATCGCTTATAACTTCGTTAAAACACGTTTAAATTGAAAAATAAGCTTATTTTGTGATCACTCATATTCCCCTTCAAAAATCGATATTTTGATCGAAAACCTTGACGAAACTTAAATCGCTTATAACTTCGTTAAAACACGTTTAAATTGAAAAATAAGCTTATTTTGTGATCACTCATATTCCCCTTCAAAAATCGATATTTTGACCGAAAACCTTGAAGAAAATTAAATCGCTTATAACTTCGTTAAAACACGTTTAAATTGAAAAATAAGCTTATTTTGTGATCACTCATATTCCCCTTCAAAAATCGATATTTTGACCGAAAACCTTGAAGAAACTTAAAACCCTTATAACTTCGTTAAAACACGTTTAAATTGAAAAATAAGCTTATTTTGTGATCACTCATATTCCCCTTCAAAAATTGGTATTTTGACCGAAAACCTTGAAGAAACTTAAATCGCTTATAACTTCGTTAAAACACGTTTAAATTGAAAAATAAGCTTATTTTGTGATCACACATATTCCCCTTCAAAAATCGATATTTTGACCGAAAACCTTGAAGAAACTTAAAACCCTTATAACTTCGTTAAAACACGTTTAAATTGAAAAATAAGCTTATTTTGTGATCACTCATATTCCCCTTAAAAATCGATATTTTGATCTAAAACCTTGAAGAAACTTAAATCGCTTATAACTTCGTTAAAACACGTTTAAATTGAAAAATAAGCTTATTTTGTGATCACTCATGTTCCCCTCAAAAATCGGTATTTTGACCGAAAACCTTGAAGAAACTTAAATCGCTTATAACTTCGTTAAAACACGTTTAAATTGAAAAATAAGCTTATTTTGTGATCACTCATATTCCCCTTCAAAAATTGATATTTTGACCGAAAACCTTGAAGAAACTTTAAACCCTTATAACTTCGTTAAAACACGTTTAAATTGAAAAATAAGCTTATTTTGTGATCACTCATATTCTCCTTCAAAAATCGATATTTTGATTGAAAACTTTGAAGAAACTTTAAACCCTTATAACTCCGTTAAAACATGTTTAAATTAAAAAACAAGTAAGAAAGTATAGTCGGGCGTGGCCGACCATATGATACCCTACACCAGTTATGAATATTAAATGTGATTTATTTTACATAATATCGCATTTATCTTCAATATTCCCTTGTTCCGATACATTTAAGCAATTTATGGATGAAAAACTAATTTTCTGAAAGAGGCTCTATATGGGGGCTAGGGGCAAATATGGACCAAGCCCGATAAAATTTTGTGAATATATTTATATTTACATAATATTTTATTGTGCTGAATTTCATCGCGATATTTGTGTTTATAAGTTAATTTGGGACATTCAAGTAATTTTCTGAAGGGGACTTTGTATGGGAGCTAGGGTCAAATCGGGCCCGATCTTTATGAAATTTGGCAGAGTTATCAAGACTTCTATAAAACTTAGTTGTGCCATATTTTATCGATAAATCTGTATATTTAACATAATTATGAGCTCAGAAGCCCTTTTCGGGGGGTTCTGTTCTATGGGGGCTAGGTGAAATAATGGACCGATTTTTACCATTTTCAATAGGCTTCGTCCTTGGGTCAAATAAAACGTGCGTGCCAAATTTCATCCAATTATCTTGAAAATTGCGACCTGTAGCTTGCGCACAAGGTTTACATGGACAGCCAGCCAGCCAGCCAGCCAGCCAGACGGACGGACGGACGGACGGACGGACATAGCTTAATCGACTCAGAAAACGATTCTAAGCCGATTGGTATACTTTAAGGTGGGTCTAGGACGAATATTTTTATATGTTACAAACATCAGCACAAATCCAATATACCCTCCCCACTAAAGTGGTGTAGGGTATAAATAAGCTCATTTTGTGATCACTCATATTCTCCTTCAAAAATCGATATTTTGATCGAAAACTTTGAAGAAACTTTAAACCCTTATAACTCCGTTAAAACACGTTTAAATTGAAAAATAAGCTTATTTTGTGATCACTCATATTCCCCTTCAAAAATCGGTATTTTGACCGAAAACCTTGAAGAAACTTAAATCGCTTATAACTTCGTTAAAACACGTTTAAATTGAAAAATAAGCTTATTTTGTGATCACACATATTCCCCTTCAAAAATCGATATTTTGACCGAAAACCTTGAAGAAACTTAAAACCCTTATAACTTCGTTAAAACACGTTTAAATTGAAAAATAAGCTTATTTTGTGATCACTCATATTCCCCTTCAAAAATCGGTATTTTGACCGAAAACCTTGAAAAAACTTAAAACCCTCATAGCTTCGTTAAAACACGTTTAAATTGAAAAATAAGCTTATTTTGTGATCACTCATATTCTCCTTCAAAAATCGATATTTTGATCGAAAACTTTGAAGAAACTTTAAACCCTTATAACTCCGTTAAAACATGTTTAAATTAAAAAATAAGCTCATTTTGTGATCACTCATATTCTCCTTCAAAAATCGATATTTTGATCGAAAACTTTGAGGAAACTTTAAACCCTTATAACTCCGTTAAAACATGTTTAAATTAAAAAATAAGCTCATTTTGTGATCACTCATATTCCCCTTCAAAAATCGATATTTTGACCGAAAACCTTGAGGATACTTAAAACCCTTATAACTTCGTTAAAACACGTTTAAATTGAAAAATAAGCTTATTTTGTGATCACTCATATTCCCCTTCAAAAATCGGTATTTTGATCGAAAACCTTGAAGAAACTTTAATCGCTTATAACTTCGTTAAAACACGTTTAAATTGAAAAATAAGCTTATTTTGTGATCACTCATATTCCCCTTCAAAAATCGGTATTTTGATCGAAAACCTTGAAGAAACTTAAATCGCTTATAACTTCGTTAAAACACGTTTAAATTGAAAAATAAGCTTATTTTGTGATCACTCATATTCCCCTTCAAAAATCGATATTTTGATCGAAAACCTTGAAGAAACTTAAATCGCTTATAATTTCGTTAAAACACGGTTAAATTGAAAAATAAGCTTATTTTGTGATCACTCGTATTCCCCTTCAAAAATCGATATTTTGACCGAAAACCTTGAAGAAACTAAAAACCCTTATAATTTCGTTAAAACACGTTTAAATTGAAAAATAAGCTTATTTTGTGATCACTCATATTCCCCTTCAAAAATCGATATTTTGATCGAAAACCTTGAAGAAACTTAAATCGCTTATAACTTCGTTAAAACACTTTTAAATTGAAAAATAAGCTTATTTTGTGATCACTCATATTCCCCTTCAAAAATCGGTATTTTGACCGAAAACCTTGAAGAAACTTAAATCGCTTATAACTTCGTTAAAACACGTTTAAATTGAAAAATAAGCTTATTTTGTGATCACTCGTATTCCCCTTCAAAAATCGATATTTTGACCGAAAACCTTGAAGAAACTTAAAACCCTTATAACATCGCTAAAACACGTTTAAATTGAAAAATAAGCTTATTTTGTGATCACTCATATTCCCCTTCAAAAATCTATATTTTGACCGAAAACCTTGAAGAAACTAAAAACCCTCATAACTTCGTTAAAACACGTTTAAATTGAAATATAAGCTTATTTTGTGATCACTCATATTCTCCTTAAAAATTCGATATTTTGACCGAAAACCTTGAGGAAACTAAAAACCCTTATAACTTCGTTAAAACACGTTTAAATTGAAATAAAAGCTTATTTTGTGATCACTCATATTCCCCTTCAAAAATCGATATTTTAACCGAAAGCCTTGAAGAAACTTTAAACCCTTATAACTTCGTTAAAACTCGTTTAAATTGAAAAATAAGCTTATTTTGTGATCACTCATATTCCCCTTCAAAAATCGATATTTTGATCGAAAACCTTGAAGAAACTTTAAACCCTTATAACTCCGTTAAAACATGTTTAAATTAAAAAATAAGCTCATTTTGTGATCACCCATATTCCCCTTAAAAATTCGATATTTTGACCGAAAACCTTGAGGAAACTTAAAACCCTTATAACTCCGTTAAAACACGTTTAAATTGAAAAATAAGCTTATTTTGTGATCACTCATATTCCCCTTCAAAAATCGGTATTTTGACCGAAAACCTTGAAGAAACTTAAAACCCTCATAACTTCGTTAAAACATGTTTAAATTAAAAAATAAGCTTATTTTGTGATCACTCATATTCTCCTTCAAAAATCGATATTTTGATCGAAAACTTTGAAGAAACTTTAAACCCTTATAACTCCGTTAAAACATGTTTAAATTAAAAATAAGCTCATTTGTGATCACTCATATTCTCCTTCAAAAATCGATATTTTGATCGAAAACTTTGAAGAAACTTTAAACCCTTATAACTCCGTTAAAACATGTTTAAATTAAAAAATAAGCTCATTTTGTGATCACTCATATTCCCCTTCAAAAATCGATATTTTGACCGAAAGCCTTGAGGAAACTTAAAACCCTTATAACTCCGTTAAAACACGTTTAAATTGAAAAATAAGCTTATTTTGTGATCACTCATATTCCCCTTCAAAAATCGGTATTTTGACCGAAAACCTTGAAGAAACTTAAAACCCTCATAACTTCGTTAAAACACGTTTAAATTAAAAATAAGCTTATTTTGTGATCACTCATATTCTCCTTCAAAAATCGATATTTTGATCGAAAACTTTGAAGAAACTTTAAACCCTTATAACTCCGTTAAAACATGTTTAAATTAAAAAATAAGCTCATTTTGTGATCACTCATATTCTCCTTCAAAAATCGATATTTTGATCGAAAACTTTGAAGAAACTTTAAACCCTTATAACTCCGTTAAAACATGTTTAAATTAAAAAATAAGCTCATTTTGTGATCACTCATATTCCCCTTCAAAAATCGATATTTTGATCGAAAACCTTGAAGAAACTTTAAACCCTTATAACTCCGTTACAACATGTTTAAATTAAAAAATAAGCTCATTTTGTGATCACCCATATTCCCCTTCAAAAATCGATATTTTGACCGAAAACCTTGAGGAAACTTAAAACCCTTATAACTTCGTTAAAACACGTTTAAATTGAAAAATAAGCTTATTTTGTGATCACTCATATTCCACTTCAAAAATCGATATTTTGACCGAAAACCTTGAAGAAACTAAAAACCCTTATAACTTCGTTAAAACACGTTTAAATTGAAAAATAAGCTTATTTTGTGATCACTCATATTCCCCTTCAAAAATCGGTATTTTGACCGAAAACCTTGAAGAAACTTAAATCGCTTATAACTTCGTTAAAACACGTTTAAATTGAAAAATAAGCTTATTTTGTGATCACTCGTATTCCCCTTCAAAAATCGATATTTTGACCGAAAACCTTGAAGAAACTTAAAACCCTTATAACTTCGTTAAAACACGTTTAAATTGAAAAATAAGCTTATTTTGTGATCACTCATATTCCCCTTCAAAAATCTATATTTTGACCGAAAACCTTGAAGAAAAACCTTCATAACTTCGTTAAAACACGTTTAAATTAAAAAATAAGCTTATTTTGTGATCACTCATATTCTCCTTAAAAATTCGATATTTTGACCGAAAACCTTGAGGAAACTAAAAACCCTTATAACTTCGTTAAAACACGTTTAAATTGAAATATAAGCTTATTTTGTGATCACTCATATTCCCCTTCAAAAATCTATATTTTGACCGAAAACCTTGAAGAAACTTAAAACCCTCATAACTTCGTTAAAACACGTTTAAATTGAAAAATAAGCTTATTTTGTGATCACTCATATTCTCCTTAAAAATTCGATATTTTGACCGAAAGCCTTGAGGAAACTTAAAACCCTTATAACTCCGTTAAAACACGTTTAAATTAAAAAATAAGCTTATTTTGTGATCACTCATATTCCCCTTCAAAAATCGATATTTTGACCGAAAGCCTTGAAGAAACATTAAACCCTTATAACGTCGTTAAAACTCGTTTAAATTGAAAAATAAGCTTATTTTGTGATCACTCATATTCCCCTTCAAAAATCGATATTTTGATCGAAAACCTTGAAGAAACTTTAAACCCTTATAACTCCGTTAAAACATGTTTAAATTAAAAAATAAGCTCATTTTGTGGTCACCCATATTCCCCTTAAAAATTCGATATTTTGACCGAAAACCTTGAGGAAACTTAAAACCCTTATAACTCCGTTAAAACACGTTTAAATTAAAAAATAAGCTTATTTTGTGATCACTCATATTCTCCTTAAAAATTCGATATTTTGACCGAAAACCTTGAAGAAACTAAAAACCCTTATAACTTCGTTAAAACACGTTTAAATTGAAATATAAGCTTATTTTGTGATCACTCATATTCCCCTTCAAAAATCTATATTTTGACCGAAAACCTTGAAGAAACTTAAAACCCTCATAACTTCGTTAAAACACGTTTAAATTGAAAAATAAGCTTATTTTGTGATCACTCATATTCTCCTTAAAAATTCGATATTTTGACCGAAAGCCTTGAGGAAACTTAAAACCCTCATAACTTCGTTAAAACTCGTTTAAATTGAAAAATAAGCTTATTTTGTGATCACTCATATTCCCCTTCAAAAATCGATATTTTGACCGAAAGCCTTGAAGAAACTTTAAACCCTTATAACGTCGTTAAAACTCGTTTAAATTGAAAAATAAGCTTATTTTGTGATCACTCATATTCCCCTTCAAAAATCGATATTTTGATCGAAAACCTTGAAGAAACTTAAATCGCTTATAACTTCGTTAAAACACTTTTAAATTGAAAAATAAGCTTATTTTGTGATCACTCATATTCCCCTTCAAAAATCGGTATTTTGACCGAAAACCTTGAAGAAACTTAAATCGCTTATAACTTCGTTAAAACACGTTTAAATTGAAAAATAAGCTTATTTTGTGATCACTCGTATTCCCCTTCAAAAATCGATATTTTGACCGAAAACCTTGAAGAAACTTAAAACCCTTATAACTTCGTTAAAACACGTTTAAATTGAAAAATAAGCTTATTTTGTGATCACTCATATTCCCCTTCAAAAATCTATATTTTGACCGAAAACCTTGAAGAAACTAAAAACCCTCATAACTTCGTTAAAACACGTTTAAATTGAAAAATAAGCTTATTTGTGATCACTCATATTCTCCCTAAAAATTCGATATTTTGACCGAAAACCTTGAGGAAACTAAAAACCCTTATAACTTCGTTAAAACACGTTTAAATTGAAATATAAGCTTATTTTGTGATCACTCATATTCCCCTTCAAAAACCTTGAAGAAACTTAAATCGCTTATAACTTCGTTAAAACACGTTTAAATTGAAAAATAAGCATATTCCCCTTAAAATTCGATATTTTGACCGAAAACCTTGAAGAAACTTAAATTGAAAAATAAGCTTATTTTGTGATCACTCATATTCCCCTTAAAAATCGATAATTTAACCGAAAACCGTAAGAAACTTAAAACCCTTATAACTTCGTTAAAACACGTTTAAATTTAAAAATAAGCTTATTTTGTGATCACTCATATTCCCCTTCAAAAATCGATATTTTGACCGAAAACCTTGAAGAAACTAAAAACCCTTATAACTTCGTTAAAACATGATTAAATTGAAAAATAAGCTTATTTTGTGGTCACTCATATTCCCCTTAAAAATCGATATTTTGACCGAAAATCTTGAGGAAACTTAAAACCCTCATAACTTTGTTAGAACGCGTTTAAATTGAAAAATAAGCTTATTTTGTGATCACTCATATTCTCCTTCAAAAATCGATATTTTGATCGAAAACTTTGAAGAAACTTTAAACCCTTATAACTCCGTTAAAACATGTTTAAATTAAAAAATAAGCCTATTTTGTGATCACTCATATTCCCCTTCAAAAATCGATATTTTGATCGAAAACCTTGAAGAAACTTAAATCGCTTATAACTTCGTTAAAACACGTTTAAATTGAAAAATAAGCTTATTTTGTGATCACTCGTATTCCCCTTCAAAAATGGATATTTTGACCGAAAACCTCGAGGAAACTTAAAACCCTTATAACTTCGTTAAAACACGTTTAAATTGAAAAATAAGCTTATTTTGTGATCACTCATATTCCCCTTCAAAAATCTATATTTTGACCGAAAACCTTGAAGAAACTAAAAACCCTTATAACTTCGTTAAAGCACGTTTAATTTGAAAAATAAGCTTATTTTGTGATCACTCATATTCCCCTTCAAAAATCGGCATTTTGACCGAAAACCTTGAAGAAACTTAAATCGCTTATAACTTCGTTAAAACACGTTTAAATTGAAAAATAAGCTTATTTTGTGATCACTCATATTCCCCTTCAAAAATCGATATTTTGACCGAAAACCTTGAAGAAACTAAAAACCCTTATAACTTCGTTAAAGCACGTTTAAATTGAAAAATAAGCTTATTTTGTGATCACTCATATTCCCCTTCAAAAATCTATATTTTGACCGAAAACCTTGAAGAAACTTAAATCGCTTATAACTTCGTTAAAACGCGTTTAAATTGAAGAAAAAGCTTATTTTGTGATCACTCATATTCCCCTTCAAAAATCGATATTTTGCTCGAAAACCTTGAAGAAACTTAAATCGCTTATAACTTCGTTAAAACACGGTTAAATTGAAAAATAAGCTTATTTTGTGATCACTCGTATTCCCCTTCAAAAATCTATATTTAAACCGAAAACCTTGAGGAAATTTTAAACCCTTATAACTTCGTTAAAACACGTTTAAATTGAAAACAAGTAAGGAAGTATAGTTGGGCGTGGCCGACCATATGATACCCTACACCAGTTATGAATATTAAATGTGATTTATTTTACATAATATCGCATTTATCTTCAATATTCCCTTGTTCCGATACATTTAAGCAATTTATGGATGAAAAACTAATTTTCTGAAAGAGGCTCTATATGGGGGCTAGGGGCAAATATGGACCAAGCCCGATAAAATTTTGTGAATATATTTATATTTACATAATATTTTATTGTGCTGAATTTCATCGCGATATTTGTGTTTATAAGTTAATTTGGGACATTCAAGTAATTTTCTGAAGGGGACTTTGTATGGGAGCTAGGGTCAAATCGGGCCCGATCTTTATGAAATTTGGCAGAGTTATCAAGACTTCTATAAAACTTAGTTGTGCCATATTTTATCGATAAATCTGTATATTTAACATAATTATGAGCTCAGAAGCCCTTTTCGGGGGGTTCTGTTCTATGGGGGCTAGGTGAAATAATGGACCGATTTTTACCATTTTCAATAGGCTTCGTCCTTGGGTCAAATAAAACGTGCGTGCCAAATTTCATCCAATTATCTTGAAAATTGCGACCTGTAGCTTGCGCACAAGGTTTACATGGACAGCCAGCCAGCCAGCCAGCCAGCCAGACGGACGGACGGACGGACGGACGGACATAGCTTAATCGACTCAGAAAACGATTCTAAGCCGATTGGTATACTTTAAGGTGGGTCTAGGACGAATATTTTTATATGTTACAAACATCAGCACAAATCCAATATACCCTCCCCACTAAAGTGGTGTAGGGTATAAATAAGCTTATTTTGTGATCACTCACATTCCCCTTAAAAATCTATATTTTGACCGAAAACCTTGAAGAAACTAAAAACCCTTATAACTTCGTTAAAACACGTTTAAATTGAAAAATAAGCTTATTTTGTGATCACTCATATTCCCCTTCAAAAATCGATATTTTGATCGAAAACCTTGAAGAAACTTTAAACCCATATAACTTCGTTAAAACACGTTAAAGTTGAAAAACAAGTAAGAAATTATAGTCGGGCGTGGCCGACCATATTATACCCTACACAAGTTATGAATATTAAATGTGATTTATTTTTCATAATAAAGCATTTATCTTCAATATTCCCTTGTTCCGATACATTTAAGCAATTTATGGATGAAAAACTAATTTTCTGAAAGAGGCTTTATATGGGGGCTAGGGGCAAATATGGACCATATATATTGACATAATATTTTATTGTGCTGAATTTCATCGCGATATTTGTGTTTATAAGCTAATTTGGGACATTCAAGTAATTTTCTGAAGGGGACTTTGTATGGGAGCTAGGGTCAAATGTGGCCCGATCTTTATGAAATTTGGCAGGGTCATCAAGACTTCTATAAAACTTAGTTGTGCCGTATTTTGTCGATATATCTGTATATTTAACATAATTATGAGCTCAGAAGCCCTTTTCGGGCGGTTCTGTTGTATGGGGGCTAGGTGAAATAATGGACCGATTTTGACCATTTTCAATAGGCTTCGTCCTTAGGTCAAATAAAACGTGCGTGCCAAATTTCATCCAATTATCTTGAAAATTGCGACCTGTACCTTGCGCACAAGGTTTAATCGACTCAGAAAACGATTCTAAGCCGATTGGTATACTTTAAGGTGGGTCTAGGACGAATATTTTTGTATGTTACAAACATCAGCACAAATCCAATATACAGTCCCCACTAAAGTGATGTAGGGTATAATAAGCTTATTTTGTGATCACCCATATTCCCCTTAAAAATTCGATATTTTGACCGAAAACCTTGAGGAAACTTAAAACCCTTATTACTTCTTTAAAACACGTTTAAATTGAAAAATAAGCTTATTTTGTGATCACTCATATTCCCCTTCAAAAATCGATATTTTGACCGAAAACATTGAGGAAACTTAAAACCCTCATAACTTCGTTAAAAAGCGTTTAAGTTTAGAAATAAGCTCATTTTGTGATCACTCATATTCCCCTTCAAAATTCGATATTTTGACCAAAAACCTTGAAGAATCGTAATACCCTTATAACTTCGTTAAAACACGTTTAAATTGAAAAATAAGCTTATTTTGTGATCACTCATATCCCCCTTCAAAAATCGATATTTTGACCGAAAACCTTGAGGAAACTAAAAACCCTTATAACTTCGTTAAAACACGTTTAAATTGAAAAATAAGCTTATTTTGTGATCACTCATATTCCCCTTCAAAAATCGATATTTTAACCGAAAACCTTGAAGAAACTTAAATCGCTTATAACTTCGTTGAAACACGTTTAAATTGGAAAATGAGCTTATTTTGTGATCACTTTGACCGAAAACCTTGAGGAAATTAAAAACCCTTATAACTTCGTTAAAACACGTTTAAATTGAAAAATAAGCTTATTTTGTGATCACTCATATTCACCTTCAAAAATCTATCTAGCTTATTTTGTGATCACTTTGACCGAAAACCTTGAGGAAACTAAAAACCCTTATAACTTCGTTAAAACACGCTTAAATTGAAAAATAGGCTTATTTTGTGATCACTTATATTCCCCTTCAAAAATCGATATTTTGACCGAAAATCTTGAGGAAACTAAAAACCCTTATAACTTCGTTAAAACACGTTTAAATTGAAAAATAAGCTTATTTTGTGATCACTCATATTCCCCTTCAAAAATCGATATTTTGATCGAAAACCTTGAGGAAATTAAAAACCCTTATAACTTCGTTAAAACACGTTTAAATTGAAAAATAATCTTATTTTGTGATCACTCATATTCACCTTCAAAAATCTATCTAGCTTATTTTGTGATCACTTTGACCGAAAACCTTGAGGAAACTAAAAACCCTTATAACTTCGTTAAAACACGTTTAAATTGAAAAATAAGCTTGTTTTGTGATCACTCATATTCCCATTAAAAATTCGATATTTTGACCGAAAACCTTGAAAAAACTTTAAACCCTTATAACTTCGTTAAAACACGTTTAAATTGAAAAATAAGCTTATTTTGTGATCACTCATATTCCCCTTCAAAAATCGATACTTTGACCGAAAACCTTGAGGAAACTAAAAACCCTTATAACTTCGTTAAAACACTTTTAAATTGAAAAATAAGCTTCAAAAATCGATATTTTGATCGAAAACCTTGAGGAAACAAAAACCCTTATAACTTCGTTAAAACACGTTTAAATTGAAAAATAAGCTTATTTTGTGATCACTCATATTCCCCTTCAAAAATCTATATTTTGATCGAAAACCTTGAGGAAATTTAAAACCCTTATAACTTCGTTAAAACACGTTTAAATTGAAAAATAAGCTTATTTTGTGATCACTCATATTCCCCTTCAAAAATCGATATTTTGACCGAAAACCTTGAGGAAACTAAAAACCTTGAAGAAACTTTAAACCCTTCTAACTTCGTTAAAACACATTTGAATTGAAAAATAAGCTTATTTTGTGATCCTCCAAATTCCCCTTCAAAAATCGATATTTTGACCGAAAACATTGAGGAAACTAAAAACCCTTATAACTTCGTTAAAACACTTTTAAATTGAAAAATAAGCTTATTTTGTGATCACTCATATTCCCCTTCAAAAATCGATATTTTGACCGAAAACCTTGAGGAAACTTAAAACCCTTATAACTTCGTTAAAACACGTTTAAATTAAAAAATAAGCTTATTTTGTGATCACTCATATTCCCCTTCAAAAATCTATATTTTGATCGAAAACCTTGAAGAAACTTTAAACCCTTATAACTTCGTTAAAACACGTTTAAATTGAAAAATATGCTTATTTTGTGATCACTCATATTCCCCTTCAAAAATCGATATTTTGACCGAAAACCTTGAGGAAACTAAAAACCCTTATAACTTTGTCAAAAAACTTTTAAATTGAAAAATAAGCTTATTTTGTGATCACTCATATTCCCCTTCAAAAATCGATATTTTGATCGAAAACCTTGAAGAAACTTTAAACCCTTCTAACTTCGTTAAAACACGTTTGAATTGAAAAATAATCTTATTTTGTGATCCTCCATATTCCCCTTAAAAATTTCGATATTTTGACCGAAAACCTTGAGGAAACTTAAAACCCTTATAACTTCGTTAAAACACGTTTAAATTAAAAAATAAGCTTATTTTGTGATCACTCATATTCCCCTGCAAAAATCTATATTTTGACCGAAAACCGTAAGAAACTAAAAACCCTTATAACTTCGTTAAAACACGTTTAAATTGAAAAATAAGCTTATTTTGTGATCATATGTGACTCATATTCCCCTTAAAGATTCGATATTTTGACCGAAAGCCTTGAAGAAACTTAAAACCCTCATAACTTCGTTAAAACACGTTTAAATTGAAAAATAAGCTTAATTTGTGATCACTCATATTCCCCTTCAAAAATCGATATTTTGACCGAAAATCTTGAAGAAACTTAAATCGCTTATAACTTCGTTGAAACACGTTTAAATTGGAAAATGAGCTTATTTTGTGATCACTCATATTCCCCTTCAAAAATCTATATTTTGACCGAAAACCGTAAGAAACTAAAACCCTTATAACTTCGTTAAAACACGTTTAAATTAAAAAATAAGCTTATTTTGTGATCACTCATATTCCCCTTTAAAAATCTATATTTTGACCGAAAACCTTGAAGAAACTAAAAACCCTTATAACTTCGTTAAAACACGTTTTAATTGAAAAATAAGCTTATTTTGTGATCATATGTGACTCATATCCCCCTTCAAAAATCGATATTTTGACATAAAACCTTGAAGAAATTTAAATCGCTTATAACTTCGTTAAAACACGTTTAAATTGAAAAATAAGCTTATTTTGTGATCACTCATATCCCCCTTCAAAAATCGATATTTTGACCGAAAACCTTGAGGAAACTAAAAACCCTTATAACTTCGTTAAAACACGTTTAAATTGAAAAATAAGCTTATTTTGTGATCACTCATATTCCCCTTCAAAAACCGATATTTTAACCGAAAACCTTGAAGAAACTTAAATCGCTTATAACTTCGTTGAAACACGTTTAAATTGGAAAATGAGCTTATTTTGTGATCACTTTGAATTGAAAAATAATCTTATTTTGTGATCCTCCATATTCCCCTTAAAAATTCGATATTTTGACCGAAAACCTTGAGGAAACTTAAAACCCTCATAACTTCGTTAAAAAGCGCTTCAATTTAGAAATAAGCTTATTTTGTGATCACTTATATTCCCCTTCAAAAATTGATATTTTGATCGAAAACCTTGAAGAAACTTAAATCGCTTATAACTTCGTTAAAACACGTTTAAATTGGAAAATAAGCTTATTTTGTGATCACTCATATTCCCCTTAAAAATTCGATATTTTGACCGAAAACCTTGAAGAAGCTTAAATCGCTTATAACTTCGTTAAAACACGTTTAAATTGCAAAATGAGCTTATTTTTTATCACTTTGAATTGATCACTTTGAATTGAAAAATAATCTTATTTTGTGATCCTCCATATTCCCCTTAAAAATTCGATGTTTTGACCGAAAACCTTGAATTTAGAAATAAGCCTATTTTGTGATCACTTATATTCCCCTTCAAAAATTGATATTTTGACCGAAAACCGTAAGAAACTAAAAACCCTTATAACTTCGTTAAAACACATTTAAATTGAAAAATAAGCTTATTTTGTGATCACTCATATTCCCCTTTAAAAATCGATATTTTGACATAAAACCTTGAAGAAACTAAAATCGCTTATAACTTTGTTAACACACGTTTAAATTGAAAAATAAGCTTATTTTGTGATCAATTCACCTTCAAAAATTGATATTTTGACCGAAAACCTTGAGGAAACTTAAAACTCTTATAACTTCGTTAAAACACGTTTAAATTGAAAAATTAGCTTATTTTGTGATCACTCTTATTCCCCTTAAAAATTCGATATTTTGACCGCAAACCTTGAAGAAACTAAAATCGCTTATAACTTCGGTGAAACACGTTTAAATTGGAAAATAAAATTATTTTGTGATCACTTTGAATTGAAAAATAATCTTATTTTGTGATCCTCCATATTCCCCTAAAAATTCGATATTTTGACCGAAAACCTTGAAGAAACTTAAAACCCTTATAACTTCGTTAAAACACGTTTGAAAAATAAGCTTATTTTCTGATCACTCATATTCCCCTTCAAAAATCGATATTTTGACCGAAAACCGTAAGAAGCTAAAAACCCTTATAACTTCGTTAAAACACGTTTAAATTGAAAAATAAGCTTATTTTGTGATCACTCATATTCCCCTTCAAAAATCGATATTTTGATCGAAAACCTTGAAAAAATTTAAATCGTTTATAACTTCGTTAAAACGCGTTTAAATTGAAAAATAAGCTTATTTTGTGATCACTCATATTCCCCTTCAAAAATCGATATTTTGATCGAAAACCTTGAAAAAATTTAAATCGTTTATAACTTCGTTAAAACGCGTTTAAATTGAAAAATAAGCTTATTTTGTGATCACTCATATTTCCCTTGAAAATTCGATATTTTGACCGAAAACCTTGAAGAAACTTAAATTGCTTATAACTTCGTTGAAACACGTTTAAATTAGAAAATAAGCTTATTTTGAGATCACTTTGAATTGAAAAATAGTCTTATTTTGTGATCCTCCATATTCCCGTTAAAAATTCGATATTTTGATCGAAAACCTTGAAGAAACTTTAAACCCTTATAACTTCGTTAAAACACGTTTAAATTGAAAAATAAGCTTATTTTGTGATCACTCATATTCCCCTTCAAAAATCGATATTTTGACCGAAAACCTTGAGGAAACTAAAAACCCTTATAACTTCGTTAAAACACGCTTAAATTGAAACCCTCATAACTTCGTTAAAACACGTTTAAATTGAAAAATAAGCTTATTTTGTGATCACTCATATTCCCCTTCAAAAATCGATGTTTTGACCGAAAACCTTGAGGAAACTTAAAACCCTCATAACTTCGTTAAAAAGCGTTTAAATTTAGATCTAAGCTCATTTTGTGATCACTCATATTCCCCTTAAAAAATCGATATTTTGACCGAAAACCTTGAGAAAACTTAAAACTCTCATACTTTGTTAAAAAGTTATGAGGGTTTTGTGGTCACTCATATTCCCCTTCAAAATTCGATATTTTTACTAAAAACCTTGACTTCGTTAAAACACGTTTATATTGAAAAATAAGCTTATTTTGTGATCACTCATATTCCCCTTCAAAATTTGATATTTTGACCGAAAACCTTGAGGAAACTAAAAACCCTTATAACATCGTTAAAACACGTATAAATTGATCACTAATATTCCCCTTCAAAAATCGATATTTTGACATAAAACCTTTGAAGAAAATAAAATCGCTTTTATCTTCGTTAAAACACGTTTAAATTGAAAAATATTTTTTTTAGTGATCACTCATATTCCACTTTAAAAATCGATATTTTGGCCAAAACCTTTGAAGAAACTAAAATCGCTTATAACTTCGTTAAAACACGTTCAAATTGAAAAATAAGCTTATTTTGTGATCACTCATATTCCCCTTCAAAATTTGATATTTTGACCGAAAACCTTGAGGAAACTATAAACCCTTATAACTTCGTTAAACCACTTTTAAATTGAAAAATAAGCTTATATTGTGATCACTCATATTCCCCTTCGAAAATCGACATACTGAGCAAAAACTAATCACTAATATTCCCCTTCAAAAATCGATATTTTGACCGAAAACCTTGAAGAAACTTAAAACGCTTATAACTTCTTTAAAACACGTTTAAATTGAAAAGTAAGCTTATTTTGTGATCACTCATATTCCCCTTCAAAATTCGATATTTTGGCCGAAAACCTTGAAGAAACTTAAAACCCTCATAACTTCGTTAAAATACTTTTAAATTGAGAAATAAGCTTATTTTGTGATCACTCATATTCCCCTTTAAAATTTGGTGTTTTGACCGAAAACCTTGAGGAAACTATAAACCCTTATAACTTCGTTAAAACACATTTAAATTGAAAAATAAACTTATTTTGTGATCACTCATATTTTCCATCAAAAATTGATTATTTGTTCGAAATGTAAAATCGTCTGTATCTTTATTAAAACTCATTTAAATTGAAAAAGGCTTATGTTGTTTAAAAAACAAAAAAAAACTCCAGTTTTGTTTATTTGTTTAAGTATTTATTTATTTTTTATTTCTTTTCAATGTAATATACATACAGTATTCTTGTTTTTTACTTTTTTCTGATTAATAATATGCCATAAAGTACATACATACACATTAATATTTTCTTTAGTATTTTTTCATTAGTATTATTTTTTTCTTTTTAGTATTTAAGATAAATTGTATTGTATCTCTTTGTAAGTTTGATATATGTATCGTGTCATATGTTTACATTTCATTTATTCACTCAAATATTTAGTACAAAAAAGTACTTTCCAAATTTTTATTTACTTTTTATTTAAAATGTCTGTTGTTTTAACCATTTTAATTTGGAAATATTTCATTTCATTTTATTTTAATTTATTTAATTAAATTAACGACGCTTTGCTGATATGGTGTTTTTCCTACAGTTTTCATATTTTATTAAAAAAAATACAACAAATTATAAAATACAAACATTGTTTTGACAGTGACGATTATGAAAGAAGAAATTTACAAATTAATTGTCACTGTAACTGACTTAAACTTAGAACTACATAAGTTTATGCTACCAAAAAAATTATTTATTATTTGTTTGTTGTTGTTTCTTTTTGACATATAACATGTTTATATATTTTGTTTTTTTAAATAAATATTTCTTTAATTTTCTAAGTTACCATTCATGTCAGATTTCAGTTGAAAGGTAATTGTATGATAGTTTTTTAAAAGAAACCTAAAAATCTGACTAGTATGGAATCTTAGTTTTTCTTTGTATGTTTAATATTGACGAATTAACATAATAATATATGAATCTAAATGGATCATTGGAATCTTCCGATAGATTCCAATGTTTTGCAAAACTTTCATTTTATTTCTTAATAAATTATAGTGTTATGAAAAAAGAAAACATTATACTGAACATGATCAAGTGTTTAATGCAGTGAAAATTTGTTTTTAATATAATATATAACGGCAATATGTGACCATTTAACTTCATGATCGCCTATAGATCACCGCTATCTTGGTGAAGTAGTTAAAATTGGAATAAAGCAGTACTACAGATCAATCTAAGTTGTTTAAGCAGCCAAAATTTGTTCTTAATATACATAATGCTAATATGTGACATCCCAACTCTAGAAATCGCTGCATCAATACCTACTGATCGTTGTTAATTTGGTGCAGAAGCATTCATAATATAGATCACCGCCATGTTGGCGGAGTAGTTAAAATGGAACATAGCAATACTACAGATCAATTCATGTTCTTTAAGCTGTCAAAATTTATTCTCCATATAGATAATGCTAATAGTTGACATCCCCATACTACATATCGCGGCATGATCACCAACTGATCGTTGTTAATTTCGTGCAGAAGCAGTCTTAATTTGTTCTCAATATTTACATTTAATACATTATGGTAATATGTAACAGCCGACTGATCGTTGTTAATTTGGTTTAGAAGCAGTCATAATATTGCTCACCGCTATCTTGATGGAGTAGTTAAAGTGGAACATAGAAATACTACAGATCAATCCAAGTTCTTTAAGCTGCCAAAATGTTTTCTTAGTATACATAATGCTAATACGTGACATCCCAACACTACAGATCGCTGCATGATCACCGACTGATCGTTGTTGATTTGGTGCAGAAGCAGTCATAATTTGTTCTCAATATTTATATGTGATATGTAATATGTGACAGCATTTTAACACCACGATCACCTCTAATTTGGTAGAGCGATCAACATTTTTTCTCAATATTTATATTTAATGGAAACAAATTATTGCAACTCTACAAATCGCGCCAAATTTCTTTAAGCAGTCAAAAATTGATCACAATAATAACATGTATTTCAGCGCTATGATTGTCGACAGAAAATTGTTAATTAGGTGGAGTAATTTACATTTCTTCTACATATTGCGCTGAATTTCTTTAAGCAGTCATAATTTGTTCTCAACATTTATATTTAATACAATATGTAGTGTTGAAATAACCAATATCGCCAACAGATCGTGCTGAATTTTTTCAAGCAGTAATTACGGTAATACATATGTACAAATGTGGCTGCATTTTAACACCACGGTAATCGCTAACTTGGTAGAGCAGTCAAAATTTGTTCTCAATATCTACATATATTTAATGGAAACAAAATATTTATTATTTACATTCATATACAATATCGTCCATAGATCGCGATCGATCGATCGTCGAGAATTAAAGCAAGTTTAAAAATTTTTAGGCTTATTACCGTTCGTTTCTGAAACTAATCGGGAATACTAAAATCTTCGTATCGGTCGCTAAAATTAAGTACTCATGCAGAGCTATGATCAATAATAATGAAAATAAGGATTGAGAAACATAATTGTGCAACATCATATACATATGTATACATATATTTAGCTCCATTCAGTTGCTTATGTTTAATCTTTATCTTGAGTGATTGGCATTCCATGTTCCAGACGGATCTTTATATAACATTAGGTGATCGATGAGTTCTAATCAGAACGATCAAAACTGCGTTAAAAGGAGTCTATATGGCCGGCCATACATCATGCAAGTATAGAGAAAGCTTAAACACTAATAAAAAGATCTGAAACAAATTTACAAATCATAGAGATATTGTTCTAATAAAGTGATAATTATTAATGGAATTATGACTTAATAATAATAATAATAATTTGTCAATATTAATCACTACAAAGTAATAGTATTTCTATTACTTTAAATAATATGTATATAAAAAAATAGTTTAGTTTAAGTAGAAATTCATACATTTAAAAATATGCACTAGCTTTCGTATGATTAGAGAAAGTTTTTCTTAATTAATTCGATTTTAATTAAATTTTCGTTTTTATTTTCTAATAAGAGTATAAATATAAATAGCAGATAAATTGTTTTAATTTAAGTATATAATATATATTATTTTAATAGTTAGTAGAATTTTTTTTGTAAAAGGAAAAACGAAAAATTGTTTTACCTTATCCGTCTTTTTATATGTTTAAATAATATCAAATAATTTTAGTTTTTCTTGTTTTTTTTTAGCACAACCATATTTGTGTTTGAAACATTTTCATTTATACAACATTTTTGTTAAAATAAATTTTATTTAAAACAACATAATTATAATTTGTTAAAGATTTTATTAGTAAGAAATAGAAGCGTATTAGTTTGTAGATAAAAAATATTGTTTTTCTTTTTAATTTTTTTGTCTTAGAATAGATTTAAAAAATTAGTTTTTAGTTTAAGAGTTTTTATAGTTTTTTTTTTGTTTTAAGTTTATAGCTAAGCAAGTTTTCCTTTAATGTTTTTCATTACTTTATTTTCCATAACTTGAAGTTTTCCCTGCCTTGTCCTGTTTTTTTTTTTTTCATGTAGCCAACTTTAACTTAAATGTATTTCTGTTGTAGTTTAAAAACTACTTACTGTTTATTATTGTTATTGACTTAATTACTATTTATTTTTTTAGTGTCTTATTCATAACAATTTATCAAAGGTTTGTAAGATAATTTTTCATACAAAATTTGTTCTATAAACCTTTAATAAATCGTTATGAATAAGGCAGTTAGAATTTAAAGTGAAATAATAAAATTGAAACATATTGTATAAGTGAGTTTATTAAAAATATTTATTTTATTCCATATACAATTTTAAAATGGTCTAATTTTAGTTTCATAAGTGTAAAATGTTCAAACATGATTTAAATGTAGTGGAGTGACATATAAAGAACCAAATTGTTCATAAATTATAACTTTCGACCGGAATATTAACAAAATTTAAGTTCTAATTTTAAAATAATGATTAACTTGCTGAGACAATTCTACTGGATGGGATTTGCCAGAAATTGTAAGCAAAATAAATGTTGCGATTAGCAGAAAGTGGTAAACTGTGTGATCTGACCGTACGTAGTGATGTTGTTAAGAATATATTAAGATTTATTGAGGTTCCCGGCAAAGTTTCTGAAGTGCTTTACGTTATTTGCTTTTAATCTTAAATTTGAAAAAAAAAAAAATGGTGCTGAAGCAAATCGTTTGCTCACCGAAGCTTACGCTGATTGTGCTCTATCGGTTTGAATGTGCAATAGATGGTTTACACGTTGGTTTAGAAGTAGTAGTACATGTCAGCCAAAATGTTTAAAGAGTAACAATTGGAGATTGACGTCAAACTCAGCAAGAGCTTACAAAATCACTAGGAGTTATTCAAGTAGCAATTTTAAAATGTTCGCAAACAGCAGAATACATTTAAAATCAGAGAATTTGGATACCAAATGCATTGAAGATGTGAAACCTTGAAAAGAAATTAATTTTTACACTTAATCATTACTTGCGAGAAAACTGGATCTATCACCATAACTCTAAGCATATGAAATTACATATGAAACCCGGCCAGTCAGCAGATTCGACATAGAATTGATTTAAAAATAATAGTTTGGGAAGTTTTGCCTCATACGTCTTATAGTCTAGACCTTGCCCGAACGGTTACTAAATATTTTTTTTATCGACGCTGAACATTCTCTCGGGATAGGCTTCACTTCAGAACAGACACGCCAAAAACACTCAGGTGGCAATGTTTGGCTGACGTCGGTCCATGTACAAGCACTTTGCGCAAACATTCGAGATATCCAATATCTTACCATTGCAGTCCTATTGCGAAATATCTGGCAATGTTCTCCTTCGACACCTTATTCGAAATCATACTCAACCAGACTCTTGTTTCAATAACAGCACCTAGATCTCTTATCCAATACACTTACTCTGCATCCAATTCACACATATAGCGCCCACACTCACACCTTATTCGAAATCATACTCCACCAGACTCTTGTTTCAACAACAGCACCTAGATCTCTTATCCAATTCACTTACTCTGCATCCAATTCACACATATAGCGCCCACACTCACACCTCTGCGCCCAAAATGAATCCTGCGTGCCACAGACTCCCGTAGTGGTAGTATTTAACTCCTCCAGCTTCCAGTCCCGGCAGACTAGAGGTACTGGTAGTACGTCTATTCCCCGGGATATATTCCCAGATAATATACCCCGAGGGTCTAAGTTTTGCAAAAATGCCAGTGAGTTAGATGATAATGAAGACTTTATAAATATAGTAGTCTCTTTAATAAATATGGACCGTCCCAATCAGTACACATATGGTCAAGGTCTTTCGGACCGAATTACAATGAATGAAGTTTAAAAAGATTGACAGGTCATCAACAAGACGAATTATGGATAAATAACAGACGCTCATGAATTTTAAATATGATTTCGATTTGATCTTCTAAACCTTAACACGTTGTAAAAAAGGGACCAGAACTAATGGAACCCCAATTGTATTTATTTTTGGACTTTAGACTTTAAATGTGACGGAATAAAAATTCATATTAATTCGAGAAATCTCTAAAAAGTCATAATCCTAAAATTAGACCATTCTAAACAAGATCATTGTGGTATAAGCAGTTCAAAACTCGATTTAATAAGTCTATAGTTTAATTTCGTTTTAAATAATTTTTCATTGTACTGTTTTCTATTGAAATATGTTTTTTTAAACCATTTTTAGCATTTTTATTTGAAACTCAGTATAGTAATAGTTTTCGTTTAATTAGAGTAATATGTTTAACTATTTATTTATAGTAGTTTTATTTGTATATTTAGATGTTTGCTTTAGTTTAAGTATAATTTGTTTAAGTTTTTTAGTTGTTTTATTAGTGTAAGTATTATCTTGTTTTAATTGCAGCCATTTTAAGTAAAAAGTGCTTTTTAAAAGTTGATTTTAGAGTGTAAGTTTATATTTTTCTTAAACGTTGCAGTGTATGTGCGTTGGTAGAAGACTCCTCTATATTTCTATGTTTATGTTGAAGAAAGGTAATTTCTTAAATGGAAAAATATAAATAAATATTTATTTTCATTTTAATTATCTTTAATGAAACTACCTTTTATACGCACTTTATTTATGTAGAGTTAAAAAGTAGAAAAAAAAACTATCTAACTACCAATGTTTATTATTATTTTTTTTATATTATTTACTTAGAAGAAACACTAACAGCCATTTTTTGTTTTTTTATATATGTATTTGTACCCTATATAATTTTTGTTTGTTTTTATTTAGGGTATTTAAAAGGAAGTAAGAAGGATTTACGTATAAAAAGGATAGTATAAAATATTATTAATAATATCGTCTTAGTTTAAGCAAATGTTAAGAAAAAAGATTTTAGTTTCTTTAGTGATTTTTTTTTTTTTTTTTGATTATCTAAAATCTTTTGAAAATATATTAAAGTATTTTTAAGGGAGCTATTGGATGTATTACTTAAAAATGTGGGATTTACAACAGAAGGCGTTTATTTTGAAAGTAAACAATAAAGATTTGTTTTGTTTCAAAAATTTTCGAATTCGTTGTTAAAAATCATATTCGGTAGAGTTTTTTTGTTGAAAAAATGGCGCACACCGAATTCTCACCAGAAATCAGATGTAAAATGTATTCCTAGGAATAAGAGATCGTATGTGAAGCTCGAAACGACACCAAAGTTAAATAACCACACCGAAATCTCTCCAAAAATTGGATGAAAATGGATCTTGAAGAGTAGGAGTTCGTATGTGAAGATCGAATTGACACCAAAGTCAAATAACCATGGCATTTAGGTATCTACTATGAGAGGCCGTAATCTGAGCTATCCATCACAAGTAACATATGCGGAATACAACTGACTCGTTTAAAGTAATCATTGGCCAAAAATCCTCAGAATATACCGCTAGACATGAAAGCGTAATATACCATCTTGATAACTATCTTCCACATGTTGAAATACTTATTAAAATATGTTTAGAAACTAGAAGTTGGGTAGGTTTGACTCATCCGCTTCATAGTCTAGACTTTATCCCGTCCAATTTATTATAAGTAGCAGAAATCTGGCGAGATTATCACAGGGAAACCTGTAACAAATGCAACTGATTCAGTTGAAGGAAGCATTGACCGAAAAACGGTCCGAATATGTTGCCAAATATGGCTGATAAATTACGCTCTCACCCACCTTATGGTCGCGAAGTTTTGCCTCATTCCTTTCTTTCCCCGTCCGACTACTATGTATCAAGCCTAAATTGGCTTGATTCATTTTTCTCAAGTGTTCAGAGTGTTGCCAGAAAGATGGGAAAAGTCTTAGCTAACAATTCCTAGCCAAAAACATTTCACATTTTTAAGTTACACATCCAATATTTTTAGGATATAGGGGCAGAATTAAGCTCAAAGGACCATAATATTAGTAGGAAATGCTAGAGCAGCAAAATATATTCCGATATGTGATAAACAACGCTACAATTTAGTTTATAATTTAATACTTTCGCTCCCTTTACAAAAAAAAAACATGAAAAATCATTTTTTTGTATACTTGATCTTATAATCATATAAACGCAGTTCAAACTTTAACAAAATTCTATATAATTAAAACCTAAATATAATATTTTCGTTTTTTTTTAACAAAATTAATATACAATTGCTAACTGAACATATGTTTTTGGTTTGTTAAGAGCTTTTAATTAAACTTTTTTCTTTTATTTAAATTGTTTTCTTTATAATTTCGTTTAACTGTTTTTAACGTCAAAGATTGTCAATAGTAATTGTAATAGATTTCATTTGATAAATTTCGAATTTGTTTATATTATTTAGTTTAAATTTTAGATTGTTTAAAAATATATTTTATGTTAAGTTAAGGTAGCACGAAGTTTAATAATTTTTTATTTTGAAGTTTTACTTTAAAATTTCTTAATAATATGTATACATAATTATTTTAAAAATATATAAGTTTTTATATTTTTATTTAGTTTTTGTCTCAAATGTACCTTTTGTTTTTTTTTCAATAATAAATTTTGCAACATAAATATATATTTTTTTAATTTAAATATTTGTTTTTCTTTAGTTTTATAACCCTTTTTTTAACACTACATTTACATAAATAAATAGTAGTATTAATTATTTCATACATATATATGTTTTTTATGCTTTGTTTATTTGTATTTTGAATTATGTTTTTTTAAGTATAAGAATTTAATTTAATTATGTATATGTATTTATCTTAGTAACATTTATTTATATTATTTTAAATTATTTGCTGTATGTATTATTTTATGGTTTTGGTTTTGTATTTTTTCGGTTGTTTTTTTTTTTTTTTGTTCTTTCTTAACTGGTCAATAAATTTTCTCTTTTTTGTAACAAGCCATTCAAGCATAAATTTTATTATAGTCTTCTAAAGCGAAGAATTTTATTTCTAACAATTTTAATCCTTTTATAAATTTGGTTTTCCTTTTCTTTATCATCTTCTTCTTCTTAACAGTTGTGTTTTATTTTAAAAAAAATCACATATTTTCTTATAATTCTTTGTTTTTGTGTGTATTGGTAAAGAGGAATTAAAAATATGTTTTAATGGATTTAAATTGTAAACAAAGTGTTGGAGATTTTTATTCTTTTGAAATTGCTTATTATGGCATATTTTTGGCATTTGAATTAAAACATTTAAAATGTTTTAAAAAGACAGATGAAATCAATCATTTTTATAACAATATTGAAGAAGGAAGAAAGTGCAGATTGCTTTGAGAGAGTGCTAATCATAAAGGAGATACCAATATATCTCAGCCTGTGCTCTTGTAGAGCTTCACAATTGCATAGAAGGTGTAGAACCATTTTTTTTCGTGACACGTTACGTTTTGACTTTCTGGATTGATCGCTCAACACTATCGAATCATACTATCAAAAAGTGGAAGACTATAATAGATATTTTAAAGGTGTTTTGTCGATTCAAAAAATACAAAACACATATAGACAGATTGAAAGAACGATGTCGAGGTTTTTAGTTTTGACTCCGATGAATATCAAAACATTGGAATTTATGAACGACACATCGATGTCTTCTAAACATTGATGCATCGTGTGTAAACCTAATAGCCAGCCTACCGCAGCTTACGGTGAATTTGTTTCATCGGTTTCAAAGTGTGTGCGATTTTTTTGCAGATAAAAATTTGTGATTTTGAAACCGAATGCAAAGATTGTCCACGTCAGCTAAAACCGATTGAAGACTCAGCATTATAGACAATACTCCATGAAGATCGTTGTCAAGCCAGATCTTGTAAAATCATTGGGATATACTTAAGGATCAATTTTAAAATGTTTGCGAGCAGCAAGATTCATCTAAAAGCAGCGAAATTCGGAACTATAGCAAATGAAATCGAAAGAAATTCAACTCTATATGAGATGCGACGAAAAATGGTTACATTGCGATAAGCATAAAGGATCGTATGTGAAACCAGGCAAATTGACGTAAACCGCTCACAATATGTTGTCAGACATGAAAGCATAACATTCCATCATGACATTGCTCGGTCGTATATCTCAGTCCCTATTGAGAGCTATTTAGAAAGAAGTGGCTGGGAAATTTCGTTCTTACCCGGCTTATGGTTCAAACCTTGCCCCGTCTGATTACTGACGATGAAAGATGGATATATAACGATAAACCAGAGCACAAGATATCGTTCGTGAAAACCAGTCAACTAGACACATTGATATTAAAACCGAATATTCATGGCGCTAAGATAATGCTTTGTATTTGGTGGAACCAAAAGGGTTCTATCAATTATGCGCTGCTGAAATATACTGAATTCAAGTGATTTGAAGAGAGCATTTCCCTTTCCCCCATGCATCCGCGCCTGGCTCAGACACATGTTGCAGTCTCTTTGAAAGAAGTAGTAGCATTTTTGAAAGAAGTAGTTGCAACATTACACTCTCTGGCTACTTGCAATGAAAAATTTGTCCATTACTACATATAACCTGGAGATACTATACGATAAGAAATCGCATGTGTAAGCTATCCTACCAGAATGTTTGAAGGGAGCATTTACCGAGAAATATCCAGAATTTCCTTAAAGTTCAGACCCTGCACCACCTGACTACTATTTCTTTCAATTTTTGCAGAACGCTACCTCTGGTATACGTTTCACTCCAGAATAGGGTATCCGAAATTGACTTGATTCATACGTAGCCTTTTCGGTAGAGGCTCCTTTTAATGATCATTGATGCAACTTATACTAATCAGGAAACAGAAGTCAGTCTATTATATTAAAGCTTCTGATCTATTTGTAAATTCATGACGTAACATGATAGTTTCAAGAGTGTTATTCAATATCAGATCTAATAACATTAAAATTTAAAATATGGTCTAAAATATTTGTTGGTATTTAATTTAAAATATCTACTTTTTTTAATTAAATCATTATTTGAGCATATAATCAATTAGGCAATTTAATGCTAAGCAATCAATTTTATACCAAGTAAAATAAATTTTCTGAAACAAATAAGAAATTTGTTAACATTCATCCACAAGTGTCTGAAGAAAGGCCTTTGCCCTTTGCCAAAAGTTAGCTCACAAAAGCTTAAAGGAAAAGTATTTTGCCATTTAATAAACCTCCCTAAACTACAGCAAACACAAATTTTATAGGCGTTGCTCTAACTACAATATGATGTAATGTAGCACTTCTGCCCAACAACAATTTGTATTTTCTAACATGTCGAATATCATGCTGAAGAGACTAAAAGTAAATAGATTTGTTTAGAAATATTGTTAGAATGATTGATTGATTTCTTAATATTTTATTAGGCAAATTTTTGCAAAAAGTAAGAAAAACAATATGTTAATGTTTAACAAGTAAATAATTGCCGAAAAAAACGTACTGGGTTTTATAAACAAAGAAATTTAATCTAAAAAATATAAAAACAAGAGACTTTGTCTCATAAAAGGAACAAATTAAAAATATTATTTATTATGTTGCTAAGCGCTTTCCTTCCCTTTTTGTTCTTGTTATTTTTATAAAAACACCTTTTCAAATTTTAAGTTTTCTTATACTATAGTTTTATATATATATATATATATATATATATATATATATATATATATATATGTTTTATGTTTTTAAACACACTCCTCAAATGTGCCAAATGTAGATAAATGTTCATTAAAACTATTAAAATGTTTACATTTAAATATTGTTTTGAAAAAATTCATTAAATCATTGATACCTTTGGTACAGTAAATTGTATTTTTCCCTTTAATATTTTCTTTAATAACTATTGGTGTTTTCTTAGTTGCTGTCGATACTGCAGCCACAGCAGCTGATTTTATTGTATTTGTTATATTAGTTGTTGTTGTTGATGATGATGATGCTGTTGCATTTGTTGTTTTATTATTATTATTATTGGTCTGTTTTGGTTTTTTGGGCGTAATCGGTCAAGGAGAATTATCCGAATCAGAACCACCAAATGAATGCATTGGAAATAATGGATACCAACCACCAATATGTTGTCCCATATTGATTTTATCCAAATTAACTTCAGTACCACCTAAACCCTGATTATGTTCGAAACCAACACAGCGTTGCCAGACCATTATAACGATATTGCGTCCAAAGACATCGGCGCTCTAGAGTGGATAAAGAAAATTGTATTGAGCTCAATTTCTTGAAAGAAAGTTTACAAGAATAATTAAGATTTAGGAAATGAAAATGATATCGGATGAGAACAAGCTCCAAGTTTCCACGAAAAATTAAAATGCAGCAAACTAAAGTGATCTTTTGATACTTTGTTTTTTCCTGTTAAAAATATGGGTGATCACAGATCTTTTCTAAATTACCTGATATTTGATCGTTTGCTTATAGAATGGTTCAGCAGAATGCCGCACCACGCGAGTTTTCTTCTTATGACGCAAACGATCACCATCTTTTATATAGCATTTAACATAAGTATCTGGTGGCGTTTCACAATCAATGGGCACTATTTTGCGAGCACATATGATCTATAAGTAAAAAATTTAAATATTATTTATCAGCTTTATATTTTAAAACTAAAATTGTAAAGTAAAACTGGCTAAAACTCCTTGCGATAAAATTCATATGGGAATTTCTAATCTTACCTCAACTTCCACCGTTCCCTTGACCTTATTAAAGCCCATTTTAAGTTCACCATGACGTTCGGTTATCAAACGATAACCCTTGGGATGAATTTGTCCCGGTCCCAATTGTAGACCATAACTAGTCGCTATACCACTGATCGTCGATGAAACCGATGATGAGATATTACTGGTAGAGTCCGAAAGTGAAGTAAGATTTTTGGTACTGGTGTTCACAGACGATGGATACATGCTCTGTTTACGCATCATGGACGGGTTGTCTGTCGTAGGCTTAACACTATTCTTACGTAACATCTCAGGACTATCATATGCTTCACTAGCGCTGCTAATAAACATGCTACTCTTGCGTTGACGTGCACCCATAGTTGAATCTGTGGCCGCCATGGCATAAATACTGCCTTTGCGTTGTACATTCTCGTTGGCTTTTAGATTATACATGCTGCCCTTGCGTAAATGTTTTGGACTATCCTGTGTTCCCAAATAGTATTGTCGTTCGTTAATGCCCTGTGATACATTGGTAGCCGAAGAGGCTTGTTTTAACATTGAGAGTGCCTGTTTAGGTGTGGGAGGTGGTAAATTACCACCACTGCCCTTCCATTTCGGTGAGAAACGTTTGTCTTCTTCATCGGAAGGTGGACTGGTCGCTGTGTTGCCTATACCCACCGGCAACTGATGAACCACTATAGGCTGTTGTTGTGACAAATCATAAATTGAGCTCTTGCGACTGCTGGGATTACTGGGTAAACCCACACGGCTAGCACCTATAGTTAGAAATTTCATTAAAGTCTTATGTCATTTTTTGGGAACTTAATTAAAGGAATTTGCATTTAACGTAAATTATATAACGAATTTTCAAAAAAATAGTTTTTCTTTGTACTTAATACATGTGTTCTTTAGTTATTAGAAAGACAGTGTTTTTTTTTTTTCAAAAAAAGTTTACTAAAAATTTCAACAATAAAACAATTAAACATGCAGAGAAAAGTTTTAATTGTTTTCATTTTACTGCTACTACTCTAATACGCTTGAACAAATAAATGCTTTAAATTGAATGCAGAACAATTTTTATTTAAGTACTTACTTACACAATTACATATTGTTGTTTTGGGATTAAGTTTTAGGTGAAATAATATTTGCAAACAATTTGTTAGAAAATATGTTTGCATTTTTTTCTCAAATAGTTTGTTTTGTATATATGTATGTATTTGTTTTTTAAAGTCCTTATACTTGAACATAAGTTTAAAAGTTTTAAACAATTTGTTTAATGTTCAAAATTTTTAAAATTTAGATAAATATTAGGGGGTTTGTGTGGCTCCAGCCTTTGCTTTAGGTTATTTGGAAACTAGTTAAAAAATAATTCAATCTTGAGACTTAAAGATGGCGTTTATATATATGTTATTAGAAGAAGTAGAAGTACGGAATACAGTTAGCTCTCCTCTTTAAGAGTTTGTCATTATTCCATTGCATCCATTTACAATAGACCTTCACGACCTGTAAGATGATGAGACTTCAGAATGTCTGCATGAATTCGACTTGATTTTTTGCGTATATTCCTTTCTCTTAAATCACATCTCATGTTTCTCATGGACATTTAGTTACAAATTTGATTAATCAAAATTCGTGGGCTGTGGACATAACATCCGAGTTCTGAAAGATTGGGATGTCGGGATTTTGTCTTGGCGTATTATATTATTCAGCCCATCATGGCACTGTAAAATGGATGCACATTATCTACGACCTTATGTACAAGTTTGCAAACTAACTTGAGTACTGTTAGGATTGGAGAGGAAGATTATAATGATTGAAATGGGTGTGACAACCGGTATCTGTGCAATTGGAGCTCGAAACTGCAGAGTAGGTTTTATGCAGAGTCTGTGTAAGAAATATTCCACGATGAACTAGATGATGTAGCTAGGCATGATATAAGCAAACTTCTAGGTTTTGTAACGAGAAAAGATGTTCACTTTTTAATTTGGATAGATATTCAATTATTGTCAATTTTCTCTCAAACTTTCAATCTAAATTCATACTTTTGTGTTTCATAAGAGTATCATAATGGGGTCTGTAGGTAACTGATTAGCAAAACAGTGTATGATAAGGGATCGATGTCTTTAGCAGGGGGTTATGTAAAGGTGTCACAATCTAAGGTGGACACAATTGGGCCGGGACTGCCGGGGAATTCTGTATTTGTTTCCTCTCTTCAACTGATCAGTGAAATAGTGTGTGATAATGGATTAAAGTCTTTAGCAGGGATGTACAGAATTTGGCCGGAACTACCGGATAATTCTGTATTATTTCCTTCCTGTAACTAATCAGCGAAACAGTGTACGATAAGGGAGCGAGGACTTTAACACGAAATTAAATTACGTAACATACATAAGTCAAAAGCCAAACTGGAATTATAACCAACTATTAATAAAGTTAAAATGCCGAAAATCCTCTTAATTAAAAGTTAAACACTTTACAAAATAAACCAAAATTCATTATTTCCACTAAATCGATATATTATAAATGAAATCTAAAATTTTGTATGTATAATTAAAAGATTAACTTTATATAAAAAACATCTTTTATTAGTTTATACCAGTATTATAGATTTATTATATAAAAAGCTTTGGTAAATCGTTCTCCTGGTATTGAAAAACATTTTACTAAGTATTCAAGGATGATTATTTACAGATTATGTTATATAAATATTAAAACGATTTACGGATGGTGAATGGTCATTATGGTATTAAGTAATTTCAAAAATGTAGTTATTAAATTATGTAAAATGAATTGAGAAAGAAAGTAAATATTTGATATTGATTGGTTACAGCAAACATCAACATTGTACTCATATATACTAAAATGTAGTTACTTGTAATTTATTATTTGAAGTGGACCAGTCATTGTATATTAAGAACTGAAAAGGATACTTAATAAAAATGTTATTCAGACATCATTGTATTAAGGATTATTTAATGACTTGAAGTGTTTTTATAACATTATTATTTTGTAAATGTCAATTTACTAAATGACAAATATTATTAAAAGGACTTGATTTTGAAGGAAAAATAATAATTATTGGACATTTAAAAGCTTTGTGGTTTTGGAGAAATCAGAGTTGTATTATTAAACTTCAGACTTCGTAAATTCAGAGTACTGTAATCGTAGACGGACATTAATGACCATTTGCACCGTTTAAGGGAATATAATTCGATCACATTAACTTGGTGTTGGATGCCTTAGATCATATCCGTCAGAGAAAGTATCTGCTCTTATCTAATACAATTGATTATAGATAAATGCGAGACTGAAGTAAAATTCTTTGTTCTGCTATTGCCTTATAACGTATAACGCATTTCAGGACCTCCTTATGTGTGCTCCCATAGTTGATTCTCTGACTATTAAGGCAGTTCTAATATTATGTATATTACATATCGAATTTCGTTGTATGTAGAATGATCATAGATGAGCATAGGGGCAAAACCACTGTAATGGAAAGTGGATATTTTAGACTGTTATTATGCTAATAGAGTTGTGTGGGGTAGTTGGCTGGTACCAAGCATTATACAAGGCCTTTTGGAAAGGTTATGTAAACTTCTGCTCTTCTCATAACCGAAGCTTTGAGTAAAACTACAACTATTGGATTGTGTGTCTTATTTAAGTAGTTACCAGTGCAGTGTGATTCGAATTAATGACATGAACTGCTGCTAGATTAGGTACCATTGGCGAATGTCAAATTACCTATTTTTCAGGGTTGATGAAATCCTCACAAGAACACCTACTTCAAACGGAACGTTAGTCTTGAATGTGAATACATTCGATTACAAATTTAATTTAATTTGAAACATAACTGTGAGTGAAACCTTTTTCGATGAAATTTCCAGTTACTATTCAGAATAAAGTTTGTACATCACAAACTTATTTTAAACATAGAAAACTTTAATGCAAAAATGAATCAAATCTATTTTTTTCTGCTTATTCAACAAATCATTTTCATTCAATCGCCAAAAAGTTTCGATATGGATTAAAACAAAAACAAAAGAAAGAATAACATATTAAAACAAATAAATGAAATGAACGAAAAAATAAATAGATACAAATGAAAAAAAAAAAAAAAAAAATTCATAATCATTTCATCATCAGTGTTGAGTCAACCAACAACTACTCATATGAATAAATCTTATTTCTAAATATTGCTGAGTTATTATTTTGTTGTGTAACCATTTAAGGTAGTAGCAGTGGACGGGGATACATAGAACACTTGAAGAAATTAAGTTGTTAGATTTATAAGTAGATTTTTCAACGATAGACCACAGTTTCTATTTGATGCTATGGATACCAGCAGCAGAAACTTGTCATGAAGAGGTTGTGAGGCTTGGCTACCACAAAACCCAACAGAACGCACAATTTCTCAAATATTGGTTGGTGGTAATTGGCATTAAAGGTAGATGTTGGTAGACCCGTCATCTCTTCTTGTTTGAAACTTAGAGTAAAATATTTAATGTAGATATTAAGGCAAGATGTCTTTCAGACTACAGTTTTCGAGAATCGCTCTGCCGGCGACTGTGTTTTTACTTTCAGTATGGGTCTAAACGACTGCTTTGCGTCGCAATCTAAGGTGTGCACAATTGTGCCAGGACTACCGAGGAATTCTGTATTTATTTCCTCTCTGTAACTGATCAGCGAAACAGTGTAGGACAAGGGATAGAGGTCTTTAACAAGGGATTATGTAAAAGTGTCAGAATCTAAGGTGGACACAAATTGGCAGGGACTACCGAGGAATTCTATGTTTGTTTCCTCTTTGTAACTGATCAGCGAAACATTGTTGTACAAGGGATCGATGTCTTTAGAAAGAGGTTATGTAAAAGTGTAGCAATCCAAGTGGGAGACAATTAACCGTGACTACTGGAAATTCTGTATTTGTTTCCTCTCTATAACTGATCAGTGAAACAGTGTATGATGAGGAATCGAGGTCTTTAGCAAGGGCTTATGTAAAAATGTCACAATCTAAGGTGGACACAGGGACTACCGAGGAATTCTGTATTTGTTTCCTCTCTGTAACTGATTAGCGAAACAGTGTATAATAAGGAATCGAGGTCTTTAGCAAGGGCTTATGTAAAAATGTTACAATCTAAGGTGGACACAGGGACTACTGAGGAATTCTGTATTTGTTTCCTCTCTGTAACTGATTAGCGAAACAGTGTATGATAAGGGATCGAGGTCTTTGGTAAGGGGTTATGTAAAAGTTTCCACCATAATGTTAAGATATTTCATGTTTTTGCATAATATGTATACGGACATCATTCCTTCGCCATTCATTTATTCAGTGTATTCATGTGACCCAATAAAAACACATGTAATAAAACCACGTCAACAAAAAATACTCCTCATAACCATAAAACTCAAAAGGTAAAAATGAAAGTATAAAACATTTCGTTTATGACAACGATGTTCTTCTCATATCACATAAATTTTTAATGTTTACTAAGTAATAATTGTTGTAATACTTGCGAAAAGTTTATAAGAAACGTAACAACTCAAGAAAAAGGGATAATCGGCTTAATGCCAACCAAAATCTTATTAAATTTAGTGCTGAATAAAAATTCAATATAAAAGAAGAAAATCGCACAGACAAAAAGGTATACTTTTTTTTAAGTACTTATGCACCCGTATAGGCACACAAACAAACAACAACGAAAGAAATATGCTAAAAAAGGTCTTTATAAAATAAATATTTTTTAATAATGTGTATCTATAAATTTTTTACTTTCTAACTAAAATATGTTTATATTGGATACAATATACAATTTATACATGATTAAGGACAACAAATGTGATGTAATCAATGTGTTTGTTGTTGGTTGATGATGGCGGTGGAGATGTTAATGGTCATATGTTTTGGAAAATAGAGAAAAAAAAAAAAAAAAAAAACAGACAATAGGAAGACTTTGCAAATTTAAATATGAGATAGGAAAACTTTTTAGATATTAAAATTAAAAAATATGTTTTCCTTCATAAAGTATTTGTAAGAAAAAGTAATTTATTTTTCTTACAAAAGAGATTAAAATTAAACAAAATTTATTATAATGATTATTATTCACAGTTATAATATCGTTGTTTTCCTAAGATTAAACTGTCTGCTATTAGTATAATGGTGTTAGGAACAGTAACGACATCCGCCTAACTTCCATAACACACTAGAGTATTTTATAAAAAAAATTGTATTTAAAATAAATATAAATAGGCTTTTAAAATATATAATTCCTCAACTTGTTTACTCCTTCATTATCCATCTAACTTGTGCTTTGGTAAATATTTATGCCCCAAAACCATCGAAAACACTCTTACTCTTGTTTTTGTTTAACTTAAACATTACCTTCTTGCATCTTTTGAAAAAATAAATCTAAATTCTAATCAAAATTTATATTTATAAATATCATAACTTTCCATAACATTCACCCTTTTCTTTCCTGTTACTCAAACTGATGTAAATCAAAATTTGAACACAGAAAATACTACTACACCATCACAAAACTTTGAAAATAAAAGGAAAAAACTTTTGAAAACTTTTTCATTTGCTACGGTTTGCTTGGTTGGTTGGTTGGTTGGTTTGGTCTCAACAACAAGAACAACAAAGTACATACTTTAGCATCAAAACATATTTAACGCTTTTGTAATTCTTAAACTTATAACTCATCATTTTGTTTCTATACTACGATAAAATATTGACGTTGTTTTGGTTACACACACTCACTCACTCTCTGACAATCAAGATTTCAAGGTTTAAGGTAAATGAAATTTTCAATACCAAATAATCGGAAATTTTTCTTTGTTTTTTTTTCACATTACAATTTCCACATTGAAAGAGGAAAGCCACACGCTAAAATGAGCTGAAAACGAATGAGAAAAACTTAATTTCAAGCATAAATTATTGACAAATACTTGACATACATACACAGAGAAAACAGTTTCGTTGTGGCAACCGAATTTGTTGCCAATCGAATTTGGTCGGTTACGACAACTATCACATCAATCGATTGTAATAGCCGAATATTTCAATACAATGTACCGTATAATTTATATAGACTAACCGAAAATATTGGTTAACATAACTCCAAATGGTATTGAAAAATTCGATTATAGTAATGGAATCATGGTATTTTAAAATTTTTTATTTTCGTATTTTTAAATAACATTTGACAAGAATTTTACCCAGGAAAATATTATGTGCTTGTGAACGTCACCAATCTTTTCCATCTTCAAACTTTTCTTGAAATTAAAATGTATCCATACTTCATGTTTAATGGATGGAATATATGAATGTATTTCCAATGGTCTCCAATTGCAAACTAGCCTTTTATGTGACTGATGAAATGTAGCTAAAGGAGAAATCAGCAAATATGTTACATTCAAATGCATTTTGAATATTTAGATAGAAACTTACACTTATTGTACAAATATTTTATATAAATTGTTTAAATTTTATAAATTTTATTTCTGTTATTTTTATTTTGAAAATGTCAAATTATTATTAAAAATTTGATTCGATTGAGACAAAAGTATTTAGTGTTGCTGTATCCGAATATTACAATTGTCTACAAAACATTGATGGTTACAGTAACTGAAACATACTCATAACAGATATTTTGATTGTAGTAATCGAAATGTTAGTTATTAAAACATATCTTTTTAAAATCAAGTTGATTGTCTCTACTGATTTATCCAAGTAGTATAACAACAGCACATATTGATTGAGAACACTTTCTTGAATATTACTGGAACTGTAATTCTTTTATAGATATGAATTTTTAATTGTAAATATAGAAATTCGTTTATATTTATAATTTTTTAATAATCGCAAAGGAAATTCGGAACATATTACTAATTTACTGTATTAGTAACCAATTTCCAACTCTTCTTTTTTCTGTGTGTAGTCGTGCTTGTTCAACGAGTTTATTTTGTCTTATTGAATACTGAATATTGGCTGGCGTTAAGAAGTGGGACGTTATAATGCGGGTATGATTTTCAAAAGTGCTGATTTCGATATATATTCTTCATTTTTTTCTTTCTTCATTTGTTATAACGAAAAAAATCTGAATAAATGTTTTAGGGTTCATTTAAGTGGATTTATTTAAACATTATTTTGACAAGTTTTTATCAACTTTCGTTCTTTTTTTGTTTAATACTTATTAAATATTTGCATTAGAAAATTTTGCAATTGGTTTTCAGTTTAAGAGCGTTAAAAAAATCAATAGTTTAAATAAATAAAAAAAGTTTGTTTTTGTTTAACTTTAAAGTAAATGTAATTGAAGGTCTTCATATATCAGAGATGAAATGAGGAAAATAAGATAAGTTTTTGCCTTTAAAAAGTAAGGAGTAGTCTAAAATCTCCTCCAAGAAATGAAGAGAACTAAAACGTATTCTTTTTCAAAACTGACTGGTATAGTATACTATAGATCAACAAGTCTGTAATGGTATTTAATGAAAACACTAGAAAGACAGCTCAGCAATATCCCTTCTTCGTCTATCTTTTTCAAGGTATATACAGCACGCTTACCTTAAGTAAAGCTTTGTGAACCATCCCTGTATGGTCATTAGTGGATAGGAAATATTCTGAAGATCCTGAAAGGATTGGCTATTTTGTGTCTTATGATGTCTTGTTTTAAAAATATCAGGTCAATGCCAGACAATAGAGCCTGGACTAAAGAAACAGTTTTTTGAGATGATGTGACCTTAATCTACAATATCGATTGCACGCTTACCTTAAGGAAAGCTTTGTGAACCATCCCTGTATGACGTCGTCATTAATAGACGGGAAATATTCTGAAGATCATGAAACGATTGTCTATTTCGTGTCTTATGATGTCTTGTTGTAAAAATATCAGGTCAATGCCAGACAATAGAGCCTGGACTGAAAAAAACAGTTTTTCGAGATGATGCGATCTTAATCTACAATGTCGATTTCAAAAATTATTACATGTAACGACTTAGGCCTTAGGAGAAAGTAATCTCAAGACGCCGACCATTTACAAAGATAGTGTTTTTTCTATCAGGCTTATCAATACCAAAAAGTAAAAGGTCGAAATGTCTTCTTAATTGTATCAACTCCTTCTCCCAACTCAGATGACACTTTTTTGATTTCATATGAGTTTTCTTCGGAAAAAACTGTTCCTCGAACGGTAGAAATGAAAATCAGGTGATCCACTTAAACTTTTTGATTCGTTATGGATTCCTGAACATGAGCGTACTGGGATTGTCATCGAAAAAACTGTTTCCTGAATGTGGTATCGAAATTGATCGGCGAATGGGAAACAATAGAAATGGACTCGTTTTGTCTGGTCCTGTCTTTAACAATATGGACATCAATACTCTTGACCGCTGATAGCAATTCGTTGAGTATAATAACTAGAAGAAATTCAAATGGCTTTCGATTGCTCTTGCTATCCGTTATTAAATAATAAAAAATGTGATATTGTCACAGAAAATAACCCCTGAGCATGTTACCTAGATGATCTTGCGCATCATGGGGGAAATACTTCTAGTCTGCCGGGACAGTGATCATGTGGTGTCAAATATATCTTCGGGCTTTCCTTGGAATGATTTGATCTCGGGTAGAACCAGGGAGCCTTTTAATCTGCTACCACGGGAACCGGTAGCCCACAGGGCAGAGTTTCAATTTTTGTTACCTTGATGATCTTTCGCATCATGGGGGAAATACTTCTAGTCTGCCGGGACTATAAATTCGTGGTATTAAATGTATCATCGGCCTTTCCTTGGAGTGATTTGATCTAGGGTCGAACCAGGGAGCCTTATAATCTGCTACCACGGAACCGGTAGCCCACAGATCAGAGTTTCGGTCTTTGCCTTGTCCCGGTTATTGGATAGGTCCTTTCGGGGTGCACGTAGTGTCCAAACTTGCGGGAAGAGAATGTTGGTTTAAAAAGTCTATATTTGGGGATAAGTTCGGTGCTGTTGCCGAAAAGAATAAGAGTCAGCCCTCAGAGGAGTGAGGGATTTAGGAATGAGTTGGTGTCAAGTGGCTTTATTTTGAACCCAAACTTGCGGGAAGAGAATGTTGGTTTAAAGAATGAAGACTGGTAAAGTCTATATTTGTGGATAAGTTCGGTGCTGTTGCCGAAAAGAACAAAAGACAGCCCACAGAGGAGTGACTGTGATACTAAGATTTGGGAATGAGTTGGTTTCAAGTGTATATGATACGGAGTGAATGTGGGAGTAAGCGGACCTCAGCCATCTGTATACCTATAGTGAGTGTATAGGATGTTTTTTTTTTTCAAATAATGTGTGGCGTGGATGAGAAGTTTGTTGGGTTGAATGGCGATAGATGTTAGGTATCTTATACAAGTGATACCATTCAATTTTTCTTCCTTTTCAGGGTATGTTCAGGGTTTACTTTATCCATAATAGATTTACTATACTATGTTCTATGTGAGTAAGAACAAATCTTCGGCTTATTTGATGGATTCGTATTTCGATATACCGATTATGTTTCTAGGTGCTGTTGCCGAATCAACAGAGGCCATCCCATTTGCGTGGTTCTAAACGTGATGCTAAAGTGATGGTTTTGCATCTCGGAAGTTACGCAACTGGCAGCAATGCTCAGAGATTAGATAGCTAGAATACTTGAGAAAAGTGCTTTAACATAGACCGACAGAATCATGTACAACAATTGCGTGTAAGAAGCACAAAGGGTTGGTGGTCAGTTGTTTATGATGCTCTCCCTGTGGTTGTAAAAGTACCAACGTTATGTATTTCTTATTACAATATTCTCCCACAAGGAGGCTTTTTCACAAGAAATCATTATAACTTTTATCACTTTCGGCACTTATTTGAAATCCAATGTTGCATAATCCTTTTACAGGATTTTGATAATTATATTTTAAAACTTTATCCCATACACATGCACATTTTCGATTAAAATTTATTTACATATTCACCAGCAAACAAACCCCTTATTATCATTATCATAATTATTATTAAATTTGTGTTGTTTTGATACCAGGTTGCGTATAATTGTTATTAATAAATCGAATTAAATATTAAACATGCGTACCATGGTATTATGGTATATATGAATTTTTGTTTGTTTAATTTAAATTTTTAATGTGTTTTGTTTTTAATAAGAGAGAGAGAGAGATAAACAGGAAATAAAAACAAACATGCTTAATAAGTACAACAAACTGTGTAGGTGTGCATAAAAAATTTCAACGGAAGTAAATATTCTAAATTAATTATTTTTTGGGGGGGAGGGTGAATTTTCAAAATAACAAACTCAACATAAAAACAGAACTCAATTCGAATTGAATAAATATAGAAAGAAAATTTTAACAAATTATTTTTAAAAATAATTCTTACCATTAATTAAGGGTTTTTGTTTAGAAAGTGTATTATTTAGATAATTTTAACAATTTATTTCAACGTTTAGCAATCCAATAGTTATTAAAGTTTTGACAAGTGTAAAATTGTGGACAATTTCTTCTTTACATTTATTTGACAGAATATTTGAAAATTGTTTTAAAAAGAAAATGGTTTGATGAAAATTATAGCTAAAGCAATTGGTAGAGTGCTTTTAAAGTGTGTCATTTGGTTTTGTTTTATTTAGATTTTTAATTTATTTGTTTTTAAATTTTTTTTATTAATTTAATTTATTTTTTTGTTTTAATTAACGTGCATTTTATTTGATTTTAATTTATAACTATTTAGGGATATTTTTGTTATTGTTGTGGCAAATAATAACGATTATTAGCAGTCCAAGTGTAGGGTGTATCAAGGCTTTGATAGTGTGACACCGATATTGTAGCTATTTTTTTTTTTAAATATAAAATTTTAAAACAAAAAATGGAAAGAAAAAAGACAATAAAATAGTTTCAAAAGTTGCACATAGTTTAAAAGTCCCATAGTGAAGAAAATATAATAAATACAGAAAGAGAGAAAGAGAGAGGGAGAGTAAGAGTTGAAAATGATAGACTGATAACTGTAGCAGGAGTACAAGACCATAGAGGATTGCATTAGTGATTAATAAAACTAAAATAAAAACATTTGCTTTGTTTAAAAAAAATAATTAGAAACAATTAAATTAAAAATAGAAGCTGTAAAGCTTTCACAGTGTTAGTTCTTTTTTTCGTTCTTAATTGGTATTAGTAATTAGAAATCAACTACAAATACTTACGCCTTGAACCCATTCTCTTCATGGGCTGTTCGGTGCCCAAACTCATGGCTCGTCCCAATTCGCCACGCACCGCCTTCAATGATTTCAATATTTCATCGGGATCTCTGCGTGCCACCGAAGATCGTCGTCGTCCCACTAAATACGTGGTCGGAGGTGGAGCCATATCATCTTCTCGATTCTTATCAGCATCTTGAAATGATGATCGACGAGAGCCGGGCAAAGAGCGTGAAAAATCTTTACCCAACTGATAGACTTCCACTTCCAGTGTTTCCGATTGGGATGAGCCTCGCCGCGAGCCCGCTATCCATGCATGATCTGGATGCAACAGGGACGTACACTCACCAATCGAATCCACATCATCCGATATGGAACGTTGCATATTGTAGTCGCGCCTCAGCAAACGTGAAACATCGCCTCCGGGACCGCCCGCAGCTATAGAGCCGCGCGGTGATACACTGGGGGATTTTGACATGCTGATGCCCCGCAGACCCTTTGGATCATCGAGGCGACACCAAATGGCACGATCGTCGAGAAAGGCCTGTTGCAATTCGAGGCTGCATTCACCCAGAAATATCGATTCGGTATGAGGTACCAAATCCCACAGTTGTATTTCAATATAACGATCCATGAGGCTATCGGCTTTCACGTGTGCGAATGTGAGGGTGGCATTCCAGATCGGGTTTTGGGCAGGCGGACAAACTTCGGTTTGTTGAACAGAGCCATCGCCGCTATGTACAAAAAAATATTTAAATATTATTAAGAAAACCTTATGTTTAAGAGATTTATTGACAAGTTCCAAACATTTCGTTTTTAAACCACTTACCACTTCGGCAATATACGAACTTTGGCATATGCTTCCGGTAAATTACCATGCCCATAGGCCTCATCACGCAAAGCCAAATCATCGGCTGCCATTAGACTCACTACCAGTTCACTACGTTCTGCATGATACCAAACTTGTACTTGTACTCTACCACTGACCTGTTTTTCTCTAGCAATTTGTTCCTAATTATTCAAAAGGAGTTTGTTAAACAAAACAACAAAGAATAAAAATAAAAATTAAAATAAGCCAGAGTCATGGGGGGGAAAGAGGAAGGGAAATATAATAGAATATTAGTAAAACATTATAAATATAAAATTGCAATTTTAATTAGAAAAAATAAACTTTCTACTCAATTAATTCTAAACTAAATTTATAAAATTACTTATATTTATTATTTCTTCTTTTTTAATATTGTATATTTTGCAAATTTTGTAATAAAATTATTTTTTTTTTGCAAATATTTTTTGGATAAAATGAGTTAAAATTTTTAATTATTTTTCATATTTGTTTTTTTATACATTTTTTTCTTAACAATTTATAGCAGGAAATGTAATTGTGGGTGTGTGTTTTTTTGTTTAGGTGTAGTTTTCAATTGAAAATTAATTTAAAAAATCTAAAAATATAACAAAATTAGTTATAATAAAAGTATAAATAAAATTTAAATGAAACTTTGCAAATTAGGTTGACAATTATAAATAAATTGTTCATGCTTAATAGGTACACAATCTATAAGACTAAAAAAACTATGATGATTATTATGAAGATAATTATATTGACATAAATTCGTATACATATTATAAAATTTAATTTTAAAATGGACACAACTACAAACATTTAGTTTTGTATAGTCTAGTCTTTATATGATATGAAAATATTGATTTATCATTTGCTGTTGAACATGTTCAAATTAGTTTAACAATTTTAAATTTTTAATAAAAATTTTTGTGGTTGAATTGATAGAAAAAATGACTTAGTCAATAGTCTGGTGTATAATTCAGGCTATTGTATAGTCTAGAATACAAAATTTCATGTCTAGTCTATATTATAGTCTATAGACTTGTCTAATCTATAGTATAGTCAGTCTATAATCTAGTATATAGTCTGGTCTACAGTCTTGTCTATAGTCTAGTCTATAGGCTAGTCTGTTGTCTAGTCTATAGTCTAGTCTAAAGTCTAGCCTATAGTCTAGCCTATAGTCTATCCTGTAGTCTAGTCTATAGTCTAATCTTAAGTATAGTCTTAAGTCTAGTCTTAAGTCTAGTCTTAAGTCTAGTCTTAAGTCTAGTCTTAAGTCTAGTCTTAAGTCTAGTCTTAAGTCTAGTCTTAAGTCTAGTCTTAAGTCTAGTCTTAATTCTAGTCTTAAGTCTAGTCTAAAGTCTAGTCTTAAGTCTAGTCTTAAGTCTAGTGTTAAGTCTAGTCTTAAGTCTAGTCTTAAGTCTTGTCTTAAGTCTAGTCTTAAGTCTAGTCTTAAGTCTTGTCTTAAGTCTAGTCTATAGTCTAGTCTATAGTCTAGTCTATAGTCTAGTCTATAGTCTAGTCTATAGTCTAGTCTATAGTCTAGTCCATAGTCTAGTCTATAGTCTAGTCTATAGTCTAGTCTATAGTCTAGTCTATAGTCTAGTCTATAGTCTAGTCTATAGTCTAGTCTATAGTAGTCTATAGTCTAGTCTATAGTCTAGTCTATAGTCTAGTCTATAGTCTAGTCTATAGTCTAGTCTATAGTCTAGTCTATAGTCTAGTCTATAGTCTAGTCTATAGTCTAGTCTATAGTCTAGTCTATAGTCTAGTCTATAGTCTAGTCTATAGTCTATAGTCTAGTCTATAGTCTAGTCTATAGTCTAGTCTATAGTCTAGTCTATAGTCTAGTCTATAGTCTAGTCTATAGTCTAGTCTATAGTCTAGTCTATAGTCTAGTCTATAGTCTAGTCTAGTCTAGTCTATAGTCTAGTCTATAGTCTAGTCTATAGTCTAGTCTATAGTCTAGTCTATAGTCTAGTCTATAGTCTAGTAGTCTATAGTCTAGTCTATAGTCTAGTCTATAGTCTAGTCTATAGTCTAGTCTATAGTCTAGTCTATAGTCTAGTCTATAGTCTAGTCTATAGTCTAGTCTATAGTCTAGTCTATAGTCTAGTCTATAGTCTAGTCTATAGTCTAGTCTATAGTCTAGTCTATAGTCTAGTCTATAGTCTAGTCTATAGTCTAGTCTATAGTCTAGTCTATAGTCTAGTCTAGTCTAGTCTAGTCTAGTCTAGTCTAGTCTAGTCTAGTCTAGTCTAGTCTAGTCTAGTCTAGTCTAGTCTAGTCTAGTCTAGTCTAGTCTAGTCTAGTCTATAGTCTAGTCTAGTCTAGTCTAGTCTAGTCTAGTCTATAGTCTAGTCTAGTCTAGTCTAGTCTAGTCTAGTCTAGTCTAGTCTAGTCTAGTCTAGTCTAGTCTAGTCTAGTCTAGTCTAGTCTAGTCTAGTCTAGTCTAGTCTAGTCTAGTCTAGTCTAGTCTAGTCTAGTCTAGTCTAGTCTAGTCTAGTCTAGTCTAGTCTAGTCTAGTCTAGTCTAGTCTAGTCTAGTCTAGTCTAGTCTAGTCTAGTCTAGTCTAGTCTAGTCTAGTCTAGTCTAGTCTAGTCTAGTCTAGTCTAGTCTAGTCTAGTCTAGTCTAGTCTAGTCTAGTCTAGTCTAGTCTAGTCTAGTCTAGTCTAGTCTAGTCTAGTCTAGTCTAGTCTAGTCTAGTCTAGTCTAGTCTAGTCTAGTCTAGTCTAGTCTAGTCTATAGTCTAGTCTAGTCTATAGTCTAGTCTAAAGTCTAGTCTATAGTCTAGTCTATAGTCTAGTCTATAGTCTAGTCTATAGTCTAGTCTATAGTCTAGTCTATAGTCTAGTCTATAGTCTAGTCTATAGTCTAGTCTATAGTCTAGTCTATAGTCTAGTCTATAGTCTAGTCTATAGTCTAGTCTATAGTCTAGTCTATAGTCTAGTCTATAGTCTGGTCTATAGTCTAGTATATAGTCTAGTCTATAGTCTAGTCTATAGTCTAGTCTATAGTCTAGTCTATAGTCTAGTCTATAGTCTAGTCAAAAATCTAGTCTACAGTTCAGTGTATACTCTAGTCGAAAATCTAGTCTACAGTCCAGTGTACAGTCCATTCTATACTGCCGTATATTATCTAGAATATACTATGTCTAGTCTATAGTCTACTTTACAGTCATTACATTAGTATATTATTAAAATCAATCAATTTATTTTACACTAAAATTTAATGTTATACATTTTTAACATTAAACTAATTTTATATTCTTGAATTTTTCCTTACAATGTGTCACAATTGTTCCACAATATTATCAATCATTTGGCACTCTTTTAAGTTTCAAATATAAAATTTTCCCATAAAATGTTCACTAGTCACCTGTAGATGACATAAAATCAATAAAAAGTAAGAATATTTTGCTGAGAAAATGTACAATATAAAAACTTATAGACTAGGTGCAAAAATTTTCATGGAGGAATTCATATTAGGAGTGCACTGATTTTATGGATCTAGTAAATGTTGTCAATCTCAAACTTAGCGAGGTTATTTTAGGGGCTCGAGTTATTTTACGGATTCAAGCGATAAATTGCTGACTTATAATCAGGAAATCACGACTACTTTAGCATATAAGGGAGAATTAGTGTTTTTTTAAACACAATGTGTATCAAATGAAATGTAGTTTATGGAACAGTGCTAAGTTGTTTATCAGCAACTATTTTTTATTGTCAACAATATGTTGTTTAGTATTATAAGTAGTGAATCTTATTTTGAAAATCCGGGATGCAAATGCCATACAATTGGTTCTAGTCAATTAAATTATTTCGTTCTCTTTTTGCTGCAATTTAATTTGGCAAATGATACGTAATAATTTTGATATTAAAAACTTTCTCTTAACATATATGAGTTTTTATGAAATGCATTTTTTTCCTTGGCAGAAAAAGTTTTTTTATGCGGATTTTATAAAATAATGCTTTCAACATTTTACACACAGATACATTAAATACAAAGTCAGTCAATTATTTAGTTAAACTAAATTATGTGATGAAAGTTTATCTACAAATGGAAAAAATAAAATAAAATTTTACACAAAAAAATAAAAAGCAGAAAAATGTGATATATACATGACATACTTATGAGAGCAGTAAAAATGTTAAATTTACAAATGAAATATTTACTAACAACATTTATAAACACAAATATACATACATAAGTAGTTAAATATACACGAATTTATAAACATTTCTACTTAAATTATTTAAATGCACAAAAATAAATATAAAGTATAAATCACATTAAAAACTTTATACAGGAAATACTATAAATAAACATTACTTTTTACACACTTAAATTTCAAGATGTAAGTATTTCCATAAATAAGTAAATTTCCTTTTATAGTTTTTAATGGAAAATGGGAAATGTTTTTCAAAGAAATTCTTTTTTATGTCAGCATAAAGTTTGAAATTTCTTAAAATTATTATTTGGGGAAAATCGTAAATGTAAATAAACTATTCTGTTTTTTGGAATTCCTAAAATGGTTTTATTTAATTTATACAAGTTTAACAGTTTCGCTCTTAAACAAGAATGGAAATTTAGTACTATAGTGCTTTTCAGCACTTTTTGTCTATAGTCTAGTCTATAGTTTAGTCTATAGTCTAGTCTATAGTCTAGTCTATAGTCTAGTCTATAGTCTAGTCTATAGTCTAGTCTATAGTCTAGTCTATAGTTTAGTCTATAGTCTTGTATGTAGTCTAGTCTATAGTCTAGTCTATAGTCTAGTCTATAGTCTAGTCTATAGACTAGTCTATAGTCTAGTCTATAGCTAGTCTATAGTCTAGTCTATAGTTTAGTCTATAGTCTTGTATGTAGTCTAGTCTATAGTCTAGTCTATAGTCTAGTCTATAGTCTAGTCTATAGTCTAGTCTATAGTCTAGTCTTAGTCTAGTCTATAGTCTAGTCTATAGTCTAGTCTATAGTCTAGTCTATAGTCTAGTCTATAGTCTAGTCTATAGTCTAGTCTAGTCTAGTCTATAGTCTAGTCTATAGTCTAGTCTATAGTCTAGTCTATAGTCTAGTCTATAGTCTAGTCTATAGTCTAGTCTATAGTCTAGTCTATAGTCTAGTCTATAGTCTAGTCTATAGTCTAGTCTATAGTCTAGTCTATAGTCTAGTCTATAGTCTAGTCTATAGTCTAGTCTATAGTCTAGTCTATAGTCTAGTCTATAGCTCTAGTCTATAGTCTAGTCTATAGTCTAGTCTATAGTCTAGTCTATGTCTAGTCTATAGTCTAGTCTAGTCTAGTCTATAGTCTAGTCTATAGTCTAGTCTATAGTCTAGGCTCTATAGTCTAGTCTATAGTCTAGTCTATAGTCTAGTCTATAGTCTAGTCTATAGTCTAGTCTATAGTCTAGTCTATAGTCTAGTCTATAGTCTAGTCTATAGTCTAGTCTATAGTCTAGTCTATAGTCTAGTCTATAGTCTAGTCTATAGTCTAGTCTATAGTCTAGTCTATAGTCTAGTCTATAGTCTAGTCTATAGTCTAGTCTATAGTCTAGTCTATAGTCTAGTCTATAGTCTAGTCTATAGTCTAGTCTATAGTCTAGTCTATAGTCTAGTCTATAGTCTAGTCTATAGTCTAGTCTATAGTCTAGTCTATAGTCTAGTCTATAGTCTAGTCTATAGTCTAGTCTATAGTCTAGTCTATAGTCTAGTCTATAGTCTAGTCTATAGTCTAGTCTATAGTCTAGTCTATAGTCTAGTATATAGTCTAGTCTATAGTCTAGTCTATAGTCTAGTCTATAGTCTAGTCTATAGTCTAGTCTATAGTCTAGTCTATAGTCTAGTCTATAGTCTAGTCTATAGTCTAGTCTATAGTCTAGTCTATAGTCTAGTCTATAGTCTAGTCTATAGTCTAGTCTATAGTCTAGTCTATAGTCTAGTCTATAGTCTAGTCTATAGTCTAGTCTATAGTCTAGTCTATAGTCTAGTCTATAGTCTAGTCTATAGTCTAGTCTATAGTCTAGTCTATAGTCTAGTCTATAGTCTAGTCTATAGTCTAGTCTATAGTCTAGTCTATAGTCTAGTCTATAGTCTAGTCTATAGTCTAGTCTATAGTCTAGTCTATAGTCTAGTCTATAGTCTAGTCTATAGTCTAGTCTATAGTCTAGTCTATAGTCTAGTCTATAGTCTAGTCTATAGTCTAGTCTATAGTCTAGTCTATAGTCTAGTCTATAGTCTAGTCTATAGTCTAGTCTATAGTCTAGTCTATAGTCTAGTCTATAGTCTAGTCTATAGTCTAGTCTATAGTCTAGTCTATAGTCTAGTCTATAGTCTAGTCTATCATAGTCTAGTCTATAGTCTAGTCTATAGTCTAGTCTATAGTCTAGTCTATAGTCTAGTCTATAGTCTAGTCTAGTCTAGTCTATAGTTAGTCTATAGTCTAGTCTATAGTCTAGTCTATAGTCTAGTCTATAGTCTAGTCTATAGTCTAGTCATATAGTCCCATAGTCTATAGTCTAGTCTATAGTCTAGTCTATAGTCTAGTCATAGTCTAGTCTATAGTCTAGTCTATAGTCTGTCTATAGTCTAGTCTATAGTCTAGTCTATAGTTAGTCTATAGTCTAGTCTATAGTCTAGTCTATAGTCTAGTCTATAGTCTAGTCTATAGTCTAGTCTATAGTCTAGTCTATAGTCTAGTCTATAGTCTAGTCTATAGTCTAGTCTATAGTCTAGTCTATAGTCTAGTCTATAGTCTAGTCTATAGTCTAGTCTATAGTCTAGTCTATAGTCTAGTCTATAGTCTAGTCTATAGTCTAGTCTATAGTTAGTCTATAGTCTAGTCTATAGTCTAGTCTATAGTCTAGTCTATAGTATAGTCTATAGTCTAGTCTATAGTCTAGTCTATAGTCTAGTCTATAGTCAGTCTATAGTCTAGTCTATAGTCTAGTCTATAGTCTAGTCTATAGTCTAGTCTATAGTCTAGTCTATAGTCTAGTCTATAGTCTAGTCTATAGTCTAGTCTATAGTCTAGTCTATAGTCTAGTCTATAGTCTAGTCTATAGTCTAGTCTATAGTCTAGTCTATAGTCTAGTCTATAGTCTAGTCTATAGTCTAGTCTATAGTCTAGTCTATAGTCTAGTCTATAGTCTAGTCTATAGTCTAGTCTATAGTCTAGTCTATAGTCTAGTCTATAGTCTAGTCTATAGTCTAGTCTATAGTCTAGTCTATAGTCTAGTCTATAGTCTAGTCTATAGTCTAGTCTATAGTCTAGTCTATAGTCTAGTCTATAGTTAGTCTATAGTCTAGTCTATAGTCTAGTCTATAGTCTAGTCTATAGTCTAGTCTATAGTCTAGTCTATAGTCTAGTCTATAGTCTAGTCTATAGTCTAGTCTATAGTCTAGTCTATAGTCTAGTCTATAGTCTAGTCTATAGTCTAGTCTATAGTCTAGTCTATAGTCTAGTCTATAGTCTAGTCTAGTCTATAGTCTAGTCTATAGTCTAGTCTAGTCTAGTCTATAGTCTAGTCTATAGTCTAGTCTAGTCTATAGTCTAGTCTATAGTCTAGTCTATAGTCTAGTCTATACTCTAGTCTATAGTCTAGTATATAGTCTAGTATATAGTCTATTATATAGTCTAGTCTATAGTCTAGTCTATAGTCTAGTCTATAGTCTAGTCTATAGTCTAGTCTATAGTCTAGTCTATAGTTTAGTCTATAGTCTAGTCTATAGTCTAGTATATAGTCTAGTCTATAGTCTAGTCTATAGTCTAGTCCATAGTCTTGTATATAGTCTAGTCTGTAGTCTAGTCCATAGTTTAGTCTATAGTGTATCTTATAGTCTAGTCTATAATCCAATCAATTGTCTAGTTTACAGTCTAGTCTTTAGTCTAGTCTGGTCGATAGTATATTCTATAGTCTAGCCTATAGGCTAGTCTAAAGTGTAAATTAGTCTAGTTTATAGTCTAATGTGTAGTCTAGTCCATATATAGTCAATAGTCAAGTCTGCAGTCTACTCTATAGTCCAATCTATAGTCTAGTCTACTGTTTTCTCCATAATCTATAGTCTAGTCTCTAGTATATTCTATAGTCTGGTTTGTAGTCTGGTTTATAGTCAAAAATATATTATAGTCGTAAAATAATACTTTTTATTTGTTAAAAGTACTAGTTTTGGTATAATATAGTAATATATCAACAATGAGGTTTTTCATCCCTGCAAATTTTATTATAACAAGTTTATAAATATGTATAAAAAGTTATAAATTATAATTCAGTGTTAAAATAGTAATTTTCTGTATTAATTTAAATATTTATAACTAAAACATTTATTTATTTTTTTATAAACTATTTACTAAATATTTATATTAAATAAACTTTTCATCACATAATCCATCATCTATCATTCATTTGAATTTTTTTTCTTTTCAAACTTCAGTCAATTCCATTTCAGTTTAATATAAATCAATCAATTTGTCACTATTAAAGGAATATAACAAATGCATTTTCACTAGACATTTATTAAGCAAAATGTATTATTATTATTTTGGATCTGTTTTTAATTAAATTAAATCGGAAACATTTACAAAATTAATTTGAGATTTTTTAATCATTTACAAATTAGCCATTCGTTTTGTTACTTTAAATCATCAGTTGTTATTATCATATGAAGTATTCAAAAGTATTTTCTAAATATTTATATATAAAAATATAAATTTATTTCATAGCAATCAATATAACTCGTGCCAGCTGGGGTTACAATTTACATTAATCGGAAGGATGTAACAAAAATAAAATAAATTAAAAATAATTCAAAAAATATCCAACTAAAGAATATTTCAATATAGAAAGCAAAATATAAAATCATAACTTCAAATATCGAATTAAATAATAAAAAATAATTTTGTTCAGTGTATTTTATTGTCAAGTGTAAAAAGAGGAGTATTTTCTTATTTTTGCACGGGTTGATAATTTTAAAGTGTAAATTTTTAATAGTTTAGCATTCACAAAAAAGAGGACACTTTTTACAAGGTGCGTTTTTTTTAAGGGTTTCAAAAATTAACCATTACAAGAACTAAGAAAAGGAAAAACTATTTTATTTATATAAATTAAAAGTAGCATCTAATATGCACTAAATATCTACTTGATATATACCTACTTGCGGGTTATGCTTTAAATATTTCCTTTAAGCTGCATTTGTGAACTCTTTAAAATAATTAATGAACAGTTTACAAAACAAAAAACTTTGAGACAAATAGATAAAACCCATGAAAATCCTAAATATCTGAGCAATTCGAAAAGTCTTTCAATAACTTCTAACAGATTATAAGAAACTAGAACCTTCAATGACAACCACAACAATCATACATAAATATTGCCCCACTATAAATGTTTAATCAAATCAAGTCTCAAATAAACTTAAATATTATTCCCCCATTTAAATTATATTTCTCACACATATTGTTGAATATATAGCCACGATTTAAAAACAGATTATAGATACAAACTGTAGTCTCGACTACAGAAAAGACAAAACAAAACTCCAAAAACAAAAGAAAATTCCAATTCTCCAAAATAGTCTTTACACAAGAATAGACTTGGGAACAGGAAATACAGCAGACTAAAGAATAGACTATAAAGCAGGCTATACTCCTGACTATAGACCATAGTCTCGACTATGGAACAGCCTATAATATAGACTATAGAACAGACTTTACTCTCGACTATAGATCAGACCATAGTCTCGAATATAGAACAGACTATAGTCCCAATTATGGAACAGACTACAGTCTCGACTATAGAAAAGAATATAGAACAGACTATAGTCTCGAATATAAAACAGAGCATAGTCTTGACTATAGAACAGACCATAGTATCGACTATAGAACAGACCATAGAACAGACTATAGTCTCGACTATAGAACAGACTGTAGTCTCGAATACAGAACAGACTATAGTCTTGACTATGAAACAGACCATAGTCTCGTCTATAGAACAGACTATAGAAGAGAATATAGTTTCGAATATAGAACAGATCATAGTCTCGACTATAGAACAGACTATAGTCTAGAGTCAAGACTATAGAAGAGACTATAGTCTAGACTATAGATGAAACTATGGTCTTGACTATAAAATAGATTACAGTCTTGACTATAGAACAGATCATAGTCTCGACTATAGAACAGACTATAGTCTCGACTATACAACAGACTATAGTCTCGACTATAAATGACGCAATGGACTAGACTATAGAACAGACTATAGTCTAGACTATAGCCTAGACTATAGAACTGACTATAGTCTCGTCTATAAAACTGACTATAGTATCGACTATAAATGAGACTATAGTCTCGACTATAGATCAGATTATAGTCTCGACTATAAAACAGAACATAGTCTTGACTATTGAACAGACCATAGTCTTGACTATAGAACGGACTATAGTCTCGACTATACAACAGACTATAGTCTCGACTATACAACAGACTAAAGTCTCGACTATAAATGAGACTATAGTCTAGACTATAGACCAGACTACGGTCTCGACTATAGAACTGACTATAGTCTCGACTATGAAACAGATCGTAGCCTTGACTATGAAACAGACCATAGTCTTGACTATGGAACAGACCATAGTCTTGACTATAGAACAGACTATAGTCTCGACTATACCACAGACTATAGAACAGACTAAAGTCTCGACTATAAAACAGATCAAAGTCTTGACTATGGAACAGACCATAGTCTTGACTATAGAACAGACTATAGTCTCGACTATACAACTGACTATAGAACATACTAAAGTCTCGACTATAAATGATACTATAATCTAGACTATAGAACAGACTATAGTCTAGACTATAGAACAGACTATAGTCTAGACTATAGTCTAGACTATAGAACTGACTATAGTCTCGCCTATAGAACTGACTATCGTCTCGACTATAGAACTGACTATAGTCTCGGCTATAGAACAGACTATAGACTCGACTGTAGAACTGACTATAGTCTCGACTATAGACCAGACTATGGACTCGACTATAGAACATACTATAGACTCGACTGTAGAACTGACTATATAGTCTCGACTATAAACGAGACTATGGACGTCTATAGAACTGACTATAGTCTCGACTATAGAACAGAGTATAGACTCGACTGTAGAACTAATTATAGTCTGGGCTATAAACCAGACTTTGGACTCGACTATAGAACAGACTATAAACTCGACCATAGAACTGACTATAGCTACACTATAGAACAGACTATTCTCAACTGTAGAATAGTCTATATCTCGACTAGAACAACCTATAGTATCGACTATTAGAGTTTCAACTAGACAACAGTCTATAGTCTCGACTATTGAACAGATTGCTATTTCGACTCGAATATATAGTTCGGTCTATAGAATGCTCTATAGTACCTACTATAAAACAAACTAAAATCTCTACTTAAAAACAGATAATAATTCCAAGAGACTTCTTTACAAAGCAGACATTAATCTTGACTATAGAATGTCTTCACTATAAAACGTTTACCTATTTATCAATAGTCTGATCAGAAGAGATTTTAGTCTCAGCTAGAGAATGGACTATAAATAGCCTAGAGTTTCAACGCTTAGTGATGCAAATTCGTTATTGTTTCTTTCATTTATATAAAATTTATATACACTCTTATAATGTATTTCAAAAGCAATTAATATTTAGCAATAATATTTTTAAACAATTTTTTTTTTTTATAATTATAAACATTTTAATTGTGGGTTAGTATTTACAGATGTTACAAATAAAAGCAAATCAATAAAAGAAAAATTAACTTTCTAAATCAAAAATAAAAGAAGTAAATCAATATGCAACACTTAAATTAAATATTAATCAAATCATAATTTTAATTTTTTAAGAGAGAAAAGTAATTTTTAAATTATTAAAATAAATCAACTTAAAGTACACCGTAATCATTTGTACATAGAATGGAATACGAAGTAAATAATAAGTAGTTACAATTACTTGTTTAAGTCTTTTTATAAAATTTTTTTTGCAAATAGTTTTCTTTTCTTGGAAAATAAATTACTACTAATTTGTTTAATTGAAGAAAATATAAGAATAAGAAGACAAGACAAGACAAGACAATATAGAAGAAGTTTTTTACCATTTGTTTAGTTTAAAAGCACACAGCTAAACCCTTAGATAGATGGGTACTGGGTGGAAGAGTTATAGACTGAGATATGTACTACCAGAGGCTATAGATAAATCCTTAAATCAGTTGCTGTTGCAGGCTTTTGCATTCAGTTTACTCTAGGTCTTTGAAATATAATAATTTAAATTAAATTAATAATAGTTTTAGTAAGAAAAGTTTATTATATTATAGTCTACGATATTAAACTCATTCCTTTTGAGATTTTTAGTTAAAAAAAATTAAACACTTTTTGTTGTTTTGTTTGTAATTTGAGTTGAATAGAGATTGTATTTGTTTTTATTTAAATTTCTTTTTAAATATTTTAGTTTTTCCAAAAAAATTCTATTTATTTTTTGTTTTACAAATAATTTTTGTTTGTCTTTAGGCCAGATACATAATTAAAGTTTTCAGTATTTATTTATTTATTATATGACTATTTACTTTAAGGTTAGTTTTTCTTCTCTATTTTGTTCTAATGTTTTTATGGTAAAAGTTAATAAATTTTGTTATAAACTATTTTTTTTTTATTCATTTTACTTGCTATTTATTTCAAAAGGGGAAAAGTGTTTTTTTTGGTTTATTATTGTTTGGCTTAAAGGTAAAATATATTGTATCTATCAATTTTATTTATCTATCTGGGAAATTCATTATTTTTCGTTTAAATAATTTATAAAGAAATTCATTTTGTTATATTTGTTTAAGTAGTATATAAATAGTTTTTCCTTTTTTATTTAATTTATTTTTTATATTTATATGAAAAGTTTACATAGTATATTTTTTTTATAATATATATATTTTTTAGTTTTTTTCTAAAGAGATTATCATTGTAAGTTAAACAGTCAATTGTTAACATTAGCTTAGCTTATTGTTAAAATATAATATTTGTGGGGATTGTTAATTTTTTTTGGGAGGGAAAGATAGGACAGGATAGTGTAATTTGCTTAGAGGTGAAGGAGTAGTGTCTAGTCTAGTTTAGAATATATATACAATAAGGGATATCGTGTTCATTGTTGAAAGCTCAAAAGGGTTTAGCAATTTTCTTAAAAGTTGTTTCAGAACAATCTGACTGATTGTCTACATTATAGAAATTACTCTCATGTATAGATCAGATCATAAAACAAACTTTAGACTCGATTATAGAGAAGACTATAAAACAGACTGCAGTTTCAATCATAGACTAGTCTAAGCTATATAACAGGCTCTAATCTCGTCTATATAGATTATAGTCTCAACTGTAGAACAGACTTTACCTTCAACTACAGTATAGACTATAGCGACAACTATAGTACAGACTATAGGATCGTCTACAGTACAGACTATAGTATAAATTAAAGGAAAGACTTGGTCAAAACGGATTCTATTCGACTCTACTTGACAGTTCGCGTGCAGTGAACTACCACGTTAACCATAGTATCGACTATAGTCGAATATAGTCGCGACTATAGAATAGATTATAGTCTCAACTATAGAACAAAATCCAACTAAAGATAATAGTTCCAACTATAGAATAGATAGATCAGACTTCACTATAGACCAGGCTCTAATCTTAGCTATATAATAGGCTCTAATCTCGTCTAGAGAACTGACTATAGTCTCAACTATAAAACAGACTTTACCTTCAACTACAGTACAACCTATAGCCACAACTATAGTACAGACTATGTCAAAATGGCGTCTTTCGACTCTACTTGATGATAGTATCGACTGTAGTACAGAGTAAAGTATCGACTATAGGACAAACTGTAGTTCCAACTATAGAACAGATAGATGAGACTATAGATCAGACTTGGTAGACATGCTCTAGTCTTAGCTATATAACAGGCTCTAATTTCGACTATAGAACATAATGTAGTCTGAACTATAGAACAGACTTTATCCTCAACTACTGATCAGAATATAGCCTCAACTATAGTACAGACTACATGATCGACTGTATGAATTAAAGTACAGACTAAAGTCTCGCTTTAACTATAAAACAGACTATATGTAGTACCGATTTTAGAATAGGTTACTGTCTCAATATAGAACAGACTATAGTCTCGACTAAAGAACAGGTAATAGTTGCAACTATAGACTAGACTGTTATAGAATTGGCTTTAGTCTCCACTATAAAGCAGATTATAGTCTCAGAAATAGAACAGACTTTAATCTGGACTATAGATCATACTGCTGTGTCGACCAAACACATACTGATTACATAACAGACCATACTATAGAGCAATCACTCAAACAAACAATTGAGTAGAGTCTCGATTGTTGAATAGATTTAAGTCTCTACAATAGATCGAATTAATGACTTGAATATAGATGAAAATAAAGAATGATCTATAGATCAAAATAGACTTTAGAGTTAACATTAAATCTGACTTTTGCTTCGACAATATATACCATACTATAGTATCGGGTATATATTAGACAATAGTCTCGATTAGAAAAAATAATTTTGTCTCGTCTATGGAGTATATTATATCCTCCAGTATGATTTAGACTAAAAAACATACTATAAATAAATCAGACTATAATCTCCGTTACAAAACAGACAGAAGAGCTGACTCTACCTTAGATCAGACTCTAGCCTAGATCAGACTATAATATCAACAATAAATCTGACTGAAGTCTCAGCTATAGAATAGATCCTAGTCAAGACAACAGTGCAGAGTAAATATAGTTCAGACTATAATCTACGAAACTGACTATAAAGCAAACACCAGTCTTGGATCGGACTACTGTTTCCGCTATAGATCTCTCTAGAAACTCGACTTCAGAACAAGCCTTAACTAGAGAACATAGAACATTGACAGTACTGTAATGCTGACTCCAGTCAACATATTACAGTTTCGACTAAAGTACTGACAATAAGCTATAGTCTTGACTTTTAAAGAAGATTTTTAGCCATTTTGTAGGGGCGCTTGTAGTAGGAGGCAATGATTTTATGTATTTTTATTTCAAAATTGTAATTTTGTTGAACAACTTTTCTGTTGAGAAGAGTTTTATTTGAATTTAACGGTTTTGGAGATTTGGTTTCAAATGACATTTCAATTTGTTGACAGCTTGTATTAAATGATAATGCAGTGCTGTTGTCAAAAGATAAAAGGAAGACATTTTCGATATATATTTTGGTATTGGTTTTTCTTATTTTGTATGTGTTAGTTTTTGCTGAAAAAACATTAGTTTTCCAAATTTTCCAAAATTTTTCTCTCAAATATTGGGTATAAAAAGGAAGCCATTGCCCAAAATCTTTCCTTTTTGCCTGCTGCTACCTACCAGTTTTCTTTAAAAAAAAACGTCGTTACTCTGCCGTAAATTTTATTTAAAAAAATAAAGAAGTCCTTTTGAAATTGTAAGTTTTTTTATCCTGTTTCAATTATCCTTCGAATTAAATTCAGTGATTAAGCAACGTACATTTTTTTTAAGTATTTGAATAAAGTTTGAAATTGAAGCTGAAATTATTCGCATTTCGTGAAAGGATCTTTTGGATTTTATATCCACAAGATTATCTGTAACAGGATAATAAAATAATGTAAGTTTTGTTTTCTAAAGGAAAACTTGAGAAAAATCCATTTTTTTTTTTTTCAAATCAGTTTTTTATTTTTTTTTCTAATTTTTTTAACGCAGTAACGCCAATTTCACAAATTTCAACTCAAAAGTAGGCAGAAAGTGTTTTTTATTTACCCAGCGGCAACAAAAGTCAAAGAAAGAGAAAATCGTTTGTTTTTATTTACAAAAAGCACACAAACACACCTACGTCAATTTGATATATTTGACAAAATTCTTCCTAGCGACGAAACCTCCAGGCACAAAATCTTCGCCTGGGAAGGCTTCGTCCACATTCGTGCCTTCTTCGGCGTAAAATCAAACCTTCAGGGAAAGCTTTAGGTTGCAATACTAAGGTCTTAGAGACGAGGAGAAAAGTGTGAAAAGTGCGGGGAAAATGTCAATTGTTTAAAAAAAAAAATCCAAAAGAACAATCCGAAGTTATAATAAAAATCAGAAAATAATCTGTGTGAATGTTCGTGGAGAGTAATTTTGAAAATTTCCTAAAAAGTTTCACAAAAATGTTTAATTATTTAGAAAAAGAAAAATTTAAAAACAAAAAAAAAAAAACACTAAAAACCTTAAAAGAATCAACAAGAAGAACCAGAAAAATAACAAAAAGAAACAAAGTTTAAATATTAATCTTTATTTAATCAAATTTTAAAATTTTTACAAAATGTGGTTATAAATTAATTCGTAAAGTATCGATTGTTCTTAAATCTATCACTTTTTTTACTTTTTTTTAATTATTTTATTTTTTTTTCGTAATATTTAACTAAATCACTTTTTTTGTTGATCACTCGCGACAGAAAACTAAAGAAACTAAATGTAATGCAAAAATCAATATTGTTAGTGGTGAAAAAGTATAATTTATAAAAATATTTTAAAGCAAGTGTCAAAATAATCTAAAAACAAAAATATTAGTAAAAAAGAAAAAAAAAAAAAAACATTGAGTTCAAATGTTAATAACATAAAATGTTAATCTGTAATTTTAAACACATAAATTTTTAAAAATTTCAACAAAATTGTATACACAAACATCTACAGGAAGCAGACGAAAGATCTTTCGACGTGGGATCCTGGTAAATGTAAGTTTAGTTGCTCATTTTTTTTTATGTTATTTTCATTTTTTTTCTTTTAAACAAACAAAATATTAATAAAAACACATAACATCCACTGATACGTACATACAGAATGTTTAATAAGTAAATATTGTTAACAGAAAAATTCCTTAACATGAGTGTAATTGTTAAAATCATCTTATATCAGTGTATGTAATGTCTTTTATTTATTCTCAAATACATTTAATATTTTACATTTCTGTAATTACATGTAAATTACATAAATGTTTAATTAACTAAATAACCCATAATTTTTCAAAACTCACCATAGTCGAGTGGATTGAGTAGTAATTTACCACTCATTAGGCCCTGGTTCGAATCCCAGTGAGGGCAAAGTAATTTTTAATTTATTTTTTTTGTAAGCCCAGGTTCGAATCCCGGACGAGTTAAATATTTTTGTTTTTATTTTTTTTTGCTTTGAGACCCAAGTTCGAATCCCGATTAAACCCATTTTTTTTTTGAAATAAATATTTTTTTATTTTTTTTTTAAATATTGATTTTTGCAAAAGATTGTTTTTACGCGATCTTCTCTAATTTTAATATGTTCAATATTAGTTAATTTTTTTTTTAAACGTTATGTTTAAGGATTTATTTTTGTTAATAAATAACATGAATTTCAAAATGCAGTTCTAAACTGTCTTTAACTGGTTCCTGGTGAACTGTTCTGGTTAGGGTAATAATCTTTGGGATCATACTTAATACCAACAGCATTTCCCTAGTATGATCATGGTTGGGAGGGGATAAAAGACACTGTGTTACCACCTTCACACAGTGCAGTTCAATATGTTAAATGTTCGTTTCCGTTTTCCTGTGTATTAGTCTCCCTTTCTCTTTTCTTTTCTTTGTTCATTTCTGTTTTTTCCCTACTTTAAGCACGCACAAAATAAAATAATAAATACTGTGCATGTCGACGTTTACTCTACTTAAAGTAGCAACGAATCCTCCCGATTGCCGACGAGATAGAAGCCGGAAACTAGTTGCGTGCTGGCTGCTTTAGTAGAGACAAGAGAGAACTCTGACACCATCAGATCAGTTGTATGCTACATTATTATTTTTGGCGCCCAACGTGGGGCCCACACAGTTCATTTAAATCTCAAATTACCATCATTTGAATTTACAAAATTCATGTTTTTGTGTGGTCCTCTTTATTAATGTAAATTTTCAATTCTTTTTTTATGTTTTTCTCATTCTGCTTCCTCAATTTCCATTTTCTAGTATGGTTAACTAATTGTCTGGAATTTACATGTGTTCTCTTTTTATGCTGCTAACCGACATTAATGTTAATCATACGTTCTCTTATTTGTTGTGTGTTATTGATTTGACAATTCACTTCCTGGAATTGCTGATTTTTGGAGTTCGATCTAAAAACTGACCGGAAACTGAATAATCAATATTGATAATACTCCCTAATAGTATCAGTATGGTGTGGAAATGACTACTTGGAAACAAATTTTAAGCTAGTACCGGCCATTCCCTATATTCCCTATTTTGTTTTGTTACTATTTCTCTTTCCCTATAATATTCTTTGGTAATGAATTTTTAATCGATGTTGAACATTTTTTTTTACCATCCGTCAGTTTAACCAGGAACTAATTTCATGATTATTATATATTTTAATTTGCGAAATATTTAATACTTTTTATTATTTTCATTATTTTTTATTATTATTCTTGTTTTTACATTACTTGGTTCTGAATTTTAAATCCATTGTGGTGTAAAACTTTTAATTAATTTTTCTGTAATTACCTTTAGTTTATTTTATAAAGTCTTTAACCGAATTTAGTTTTGGTTGATTTAACATTTATTGCTGAATTTTTAGTTTAATTTTTTTTCTTATTATATTTTAATACAATGTCTCAACCTCAAAGCGCCAGTGGCGTTCTTCCTAATTGTGTCCTCTGTAAAGATGTCATTTTGGAATCTGGATCTATGTATATCCCTCCTTGTGGTCATCCTTTACATTCATCTTGTTTGGGTAAAATCCCTAAAAACAATCTAGTTTGTCCTGTTTGCGAAGGCAAACTAAAGGCAACCCAACCACAAAGACCGTCAACTACTGGTAATGTTAATACACAACCTCCACCTACAATTGTGACTCGTGCGCGTGCCCAGGCTCAAAGGGCTTTGGAATACGATAATAATCGTTCCAATAGTGTTCCACCTACAGATCCAAATATTTCTTTTATGTCCACTAGTTCTCCCCAAGGTCAACGGGACCAACTACAGTCTATGGTTTCAGCTGCGGTTAGTGCTCAACAAGCCGAAATGCTTACAACCCTTAGTCAACATTTGACAAAATTAATAGAATCCAACATTGAAGCTGGATTCCAAAGGTTAAATCTCAGTGCACAATCGCCTGGTAATACCTCAACACAAATTCAACCATCAGTTTCTAATCAAAACCCACAAATTCTAACATTGCCAGCCGTAGAGCAACAAACTCTGGAACAGTTATTAGGTTTACCAGCAAATAGAAATCCTTCGGTTCAAAATACTACACTTAGTAATGCGTCGACAACAAATTCGTCGTTAAGGTCGGACAAGGTAGGACATATCATCCATAATTGGAAGATACGTTTTACTGGGGACTGTAAGGGTATCCCAGTGGAAAATTTTATTTATAGAGTTGAAGCTTTAACGAAGCAAACTTTAGGTGGGAATTTTGAGGTTCTTTGTGACCATATTTCGACTCTGTTTGAGTCCAAAGCCTCTGACTGGTTCTGGCGATACCACAAAGCTGCTCGGAGAATCGTGTGGCCAGATCTTTGCAGTGCTCTTCGCGAACAATACAAAGATTCGCGCACTGACGTAGATTTTCGTGAAATGATTCGTGACCGGAAACAAAAACCAGGAGAGGGTTTCGACCTGTTTTATGAGGCCATAATTGATATTTCAGATCGCCTGAGGATTCCTCTTCCTGAACGGGTGCTAGTGGAAATTTTACGCCGTAATTTACTACCGGAAATTCAACATGAGTTGCTAAATTTGGAAATCAATTCAATTTCCCAACTCCGCGACGTATGTCGCAAACGGGAATTCTTCATGCAAGATGTAGGGAAAAAGCATGGATTTTCCAAATCGTTTATTCCACGCAGACAAGTCTATGAGATGTATGAAGATGATGTCGAAACATCAGACGAAGAAATCTCTGCAATTTCTCTCGTTTGCTGGAATTGCCAGAAATCGGGTCATAGATTCCAAGATTGCCTCGATGAAAGACGGGTATTTTGCTATGGTTGCGGAGCAGCCAATGCCTATAAGCCAACCTGTACAAACTGTACTGGTTCAAAAAACTTGCGGTCCAGTGCACCGAAAAGTGCACGCAAACCGACCCGATCAACATACACCAACACCGACTAGAACCAACAACTTCATCCATCAATTCAAGTTCGAGTTTAGATAATTCTTTATCTAAACCGATTAAACACCCTGACATACAAATTTCAGTAAATCATTCTTCCGAATGTAATTCTGAAACACCTATAGTGACCATTAATGAATCCAATTCCAAACCTAATTCTATAACACCTGCTCCAGACTTAAAAATTCATCCACCTACGTATTTTAAACCATTTCACATTCGTTTGGCCGAATACAATGCTGCTAGAAAACGCATTTTTAGTGATTACTCTCCAAATTCAAGAACAACACGGTCTACTAAGCGTGTCAAGAATTTTTGGGGTAAAATTAAGTATACTCGTCGTAAACTATTAAGTTCTGTTTACGACAAGCCCAATGATATTCGTCCATATGCGGAAGTTCAGCTTTTTGGTAAAACGATGATGGGTTTGTTGGATACCGGAGCTTCGATTAGTTGTTTAGGCGCTCAAGCTGCGACAGAATTTCTTGATTCTGGTCGCCAATTTAAAAAAATACGATCCGTCGTTAAGACAGCTGACGGGAAATCCCAAAATGTGGTAGGTTTTATAAACACGAACATCGCTTTTAGGGGTAAAATGGAACCCATAACATTATATATTGTCCCAACATTAGCCCAAAACTTATATTTAGGTGTAGTTTTTTGGCATAGTTTTAGTGTTTATAAAAAACCGACTTTTAGAAAAACCGGTTTTTCGGTTAACCGAAAATTGACCATTTCTAAAAAACCGGTTTGTCGGTTAACCGAGTACAAAAAAACCGGTTAAACCGGTTAACCAAAATGTTTGGAAATCTTTAAAATATTATAATATTTAGTTGAAAAATTTCATTTTGCGAAATATTATGAATTACTTAATAAGATATTTGCAGTTTTTAGTATAAATATGTACATTAATATATCATAAGAAAGCAAACTTATACAGATCTGAAGTTATTATTGATTCGTCAGGTATATGGAAGTTGCCATAGGAGGAATAAATTGACCTTTGAATATATAATGCATCTATATAAATAAAAAATTTTATGTCCAACACTAGTATAAATAGTGTTCAGGCTCGCGACGATTCATCGGGAACGGAAGTAGACGACGACTGTCTCGACATAGACATTGAGCCACTGCTTTAATTGTGACCACCCTCCGCTCGCTACGCCTGTGGTTGTTCAAATTACTGTGAATGACACTTAGGAATATTGACAGGTGTCATTACTTACTTCTTGATAATCAACCTAAGCGCCATTACAGTTTGTGAAAAACCCCAGCAGCATAAATTCTCGGACAGCGACAATTACCCTTATGTTTCGATAAATAAAATCCGTTTTGAGAACGTTTGACAAACTTCTCGATTTTTTTTATACTCACGCAGTAAACAAGGAAGTGCATTTTGTAATCAACGTTATTTATTCGTCTTAATAAGTAACAAATTTCTTCATATAATGGTTGGAATTTGTTTAAATACAAAAATATATGTTTAACATTTCCTAACATTTGTTTAACAATCTCAACCATCCAAAATTTTTAAAAATCACAATAAAAAATCAAAGAAAACATACAATTTTGTACTAAAAATTAGATTTTTTTGAAATCGGTTAACCGAGACTTAAAAACCGGATAACCCGGTTAACCGAAAACCAATGTTTTAAAAAAACCGGTTTGCGAAAAACCGAAATATGCAATAAAAACCGGTTCTTCGGTTAACCGGTTAACCGGTTTATAAACACTACATAGTTTTGATTTGTTGCCACCAGGAATAGTTTCCGAATTACATTCAGAGCTGTTACCTAAGGATACCTCGAGCATTTCAGAGCAGAGACCACTTAGTGAAACTCAGAAACAACAACTGCAAATTTTGATCAACTCGTTTCCATCGTTTTCCAAAGAGGGTTTAGGCAGAACTAGTGTAATTTCTCACGTCATTGACGTTGGTTCTGCCACCCCGATAAAACAACGTCATTTCCCGGTATCTCCTGCTATGGAAAAGTTAATATACGCAGAACTTGACCGGATGTTGGAAAACGATGTCATCGAAGAATCTGACAGCGCGTGGTCTTCCCCAATAGTTTTGGTCCGGAAGCCAGGAAAAGTTAGGTTATGTTTAGATAGCCGCAAGGTCAATTCGGTGACAATCAAGGATGCTTATCCTTTGCCCAATATCGACGGGATCCTTAGTCGTTTGCCTAAGGCTGAGTTCATAACCAGCTTAGATTTAAAAGATGCCTTCTGGCAAATCCCGTTGGATAAATCGTCGAAAGATAAGACAGCATTTACGGTTCCCGGCCGTCCTTTGTACCATTACAAAGTCATGCCTTTTGGGCTATGTAATGCGCCTCAGACGATGTCGAGGCTCATGGACAAAGTGGTACCGGCGAATTTGCGAACCGAAGTGTTTGTCTATCTGGACGATTTATTGATCGTGTCAGATACTTTTTCCAGACATATGGAGGTGTTGCGAGAAATTTCAAAACAAATTCGTTCTGCAGGACTGACAATAAATGTTGAAAAATCTAAATTTTGCGTACAGGAAGTCCGTTATCTTGGCCATTTAGTGGGTAATGGGGTAATTCAGACAGACCCGGAGAAAATATCGGCCATTGTTGAATTCCCGACACCGAGGTCTGTAAAACAACTACGACGATTTTTAGGGATGTCCGGTTGGTATCGGAAGTTCATCAAGAATTACGCTGCGGTTACTTCACCTTTAACCGATTTGTTAAAGACCAGTAGGAAGTTTATATGGAGCGATGAAGCTCAGAAGTCCTTTGATGAATTGAAGAACATCTTGACAACTGCACCAGTGTTGCATAGTCCCGATTTCTCACAGCCATTTTTCATACACTGTGATGCTAGCCACACTGGAATAGGAAGTGTATTGGTACAAAAGAATGCGGAGGGTGAAGAGTTTCCGATAGCATTTATGTCTAAGAAGCTCAACCAAGCCCAACGTAACTACTCTGTTACCGAACAGGAATGTTTAGCAGCAATGTTGAGCATTAAGAAGTTTCGAGCGTATGTGGAAGGACACGAGTTCACCGTGATCACTGACCATGCATCTCTAAAGTGGCTCATGTCCCAAACAGATCTCAATTCGCGGTTGGCAAGATGGGCTTTAAAGCTTCAAGGATTTAGATTTAAAATTGAACATCGGAAAGGTAGCCAAAACGTAGTTCCTGATGCACTTTCGCGTACTAACACTGAAGATTTGTCTGAAATAAACTGCTTAAGTTTGTCCGCTTTAGATGACTCAGGGGTCTTCGTGGATCTACAATCCGAAAAATTCAAGAGTACTGACTACCTACAACTTTTAGACAGAGTTAGGGAAAACATTATCAAAACTCCAGACCTTAAAATTGTTGACGGATACTTATACAGACGTACTGAACACTGTTCCGGGGAACAGCTGCAGGACGATCTTGCTTGGAAACTTTGGATACCCAAAGATATGGTTAGGGAAGTTTTGGAAAAGGCACATGATAGCCACTTATCATCTCATGGCGGAATCAATAAAACTCTAGAACGAATTCGTAGGTTCTACTTTTGGCCTAATTTAGTGAACGATGTAAGATCTTACATTAACTCTTGCGACGTTTGTAAGGGAACTAAGCACCCGAATTTCGTCATGCGTCCACCTATGGGTAAAACCTCGGAAACGTCTAGATTCTTCCAGAAACTTTACGTTGACTTTCTTGGTCCCTATCCACGTTCGAAATCAGGTAACGTTGGTATTTTTGTAGTGCTAGATCACTTTTCCAAATTTAGTTTTCTGAAAGCCGTAAAATATTTGGAAGAAGTCGTGGTTAAATATTTGGAAGAAGACTTGTTTCATACATTTGGTACGCCTGAGACTATCGTTTCTGATAACGGTTCGCAGTTTAAGTCTACTCAATTTAACAAGCTTTTGTCTAATTACGCGATAAAACACGTTTACACCGCGGTACACTCGCCCCAAGCAAATGCCTCAGAACGGGTTAATCGTTCAGTGCTATCGGCAATAAGGGCTTATATCAAACACGATCAAAGTAATTGGGATGAATACCTCAGCAGCATTAGTTGTTCTCTACGGTCATCTGTGCATGCTTCTATAGGTACATCACCTTATTACATGGCGTTCGGACAGCATATGATTACCAACGGTAATACTTATGCACTTCTTCGAAAACTTGAAATGCTTGACGATAGGGAAGTGAAATTTAACCGTGAAGATTCGTTTAACATCATACGTGATAGAGCCGCGAAGAATATGAATCGACAACAAGAGCGTAATGAAAGATCTTACAATCTGCGATCGCGTGAAGTAAATTATGTTGTAGGCCAAGAAGTTTTCCGAAGAAACTTTTAAACTATCGCCACCGTTTCTTAAAGCACGCATTAAGGCGAAAACCGGAAATTGCTATTACGAATTGGAAGATTTAAATGGTCGTTCTCTAGGTGTATACCATGCAAAGGACATACGTCAATAACCTTGTTTTTCATTTTGTTATTTTTTTTTATTATATCACTACAAGCGGTATCAGCTTTGTGCTGCTTGTTAGCTCCCAAATCTGATTTTGGTTGGGGGGTTATGTAGGGGCGCTTGTAGTAGGAGGCAATGATTTTATGTATTTTTATTTCAAAATTGTAATTTTGTTGAACAACTTTTCTGTTGAGAAGAGTTTTATTTGAATTTAACGGTTTTGGAGATTTGGTTTCAAATGACATTTCAATTTGTTGACAGCTTGTATTAAATGATAATGCAGTGCTGTTGTCAAAAGATAAAAGGAAGACATTTTCGATATATATTTTGGTATTGGTTTTTCTTATTTTGTATGTGTTAGTTTTTGCTGAAAAAACATTAGTTTTCCAAATTTTCCAAAATTTTTCTCTCAAATATTGGGTATAAAAAGGAAGCCATTGCCCAAAATCTTTCCTTTTTGCCTGCTGCTACCTACCAGTTTTCTTTAAAAAAAAACGTCGTTACTCTGCCGTAAATTTTATTTAAAAAAATAAAGAAGTCCTTTTGAAATTGTAAGTTTTTTTATCCTGTTTCAATTATCCTTCGAATTAAATTCAGTGATTAAGCAACGTACATTTTTTTTAAGTATTTGAATAAAGTTTGAAATTGAAGCTGAAATTGTTCGCATTTCGTGAAAGGATCTTTTGGATTTTATATCCACAAGATTATCTGTAACAGGATAATAAAATAATGTAAGTTTTGTTTTCTAAAGGAAAACTTGAGAAAAATCCATTTTTTTTTTTCAAATCAGTTTTTTATTTTTTTTTCTAATTTTTTTAACGCAGTAACGCCAATTTCACAAATTTCAACTCAAAAGTAGGCAGAAAGTGTTTTTTATTTACCCAGCGGCAACAAAAGTCAAAGAAAGAGAAAATCGTTTGTTTTTATTTACAAAAAGCACACAAACACACCTACGTCAATTTGATATATTTGACAAAATTCTTCCTAGCGACGAAACCTCCAGGCACAAAATCTTCGCCTGGGAAGGCTTCGTCCACATTCGTGCCTTCTTCGGCGTAAAATCAAACCTTCAGGGAAAGCTTTAGGTTGCAATACTAAGGTCTTAGAGACGAGGAGAAAAGTGTGAAAAGTGCGGGGAAAATGTCAATTGTTTAAAAAAAAAAATCCAAAAGAACAATCCGAAGTTATAATAAAAATCAGAAAATAATCTGTGTGAATGTTCGTGGAGAGTAATTTTGAAAATTTCCTAAAAAGTTTCACAAAAATGTTTAATTATTTAGAAAAAGAAAAATTTAAAAACTAAAAAAAAAAAACACTAAAAACCTTAAAAGAATCAACAAGAAGAACCAGAAAAATAACAAAAAGAAACAAAGTTTAAATATTAATCTTTATTTAATCAAATTTTAAAATTTTTACAAAATGTGGTTATAAATTAATTCGTAAAGTATCGATTGTTCTTAAATCTATCACTTTTTTTACTTTTTTTTAATTATTTTATTTTTTTTTCGTAATATTTAACTAAATCACTTTTTTTGTTGATCACTCGCGACAGAAAACTAAAGAAACTAAATGTAATGCAAAAATCAATATTGTTAGTGGTGAAAAAGTATAATTTATAAAAATATTTTAAAGCAAGTGTCAAAATAATCTAAAAACAAAAATATTAGTAAAAAAGAAAAAAAAAAAAAACATTGAGTTCAAATGTTAATAACATAAAATGTTAATCTGTAATTTTAAACACATAAATTTTTAAAAATTTCAACAAAATTGTATACACAAACATCTACAGGAAGCAGACGAAAGATCTTTCGACGTGGGATCCTGGTAAATGTAAGTTTAGTTGCTCATTTTTTTTTATGTTATTTTCATTTTTTTTCTTTTAAACAAACAAAATATTAATAAAAACACATAACATCCACTGATACGTACATACAGAATGTTTAATAAGTAAATATTGTTAACAGAAAAATTCCTTAACATGAGTGTAATTGTTAAAATCATCTTATATCAGTGTATGTAATGTCTTTTATTTATTCTCAAATACATTTAATATTTTACATTTCTGTAATTACATGTAAATTACATAAATGTTTAATTAACTAAATAACCCATAATTTTTCAAAACTCACCATAGTCGAGTGGATTGAGTAGTAATTTACCACTCATTAGGCCCTGGTTCGAATCCCAGTGAGGGCAAAGTAATTTTTAATTTATTTTTTTTGTAAGCCCAGGTTCGAATCCCGGACGAGTTAAATATTTTTGTTTTTATTTTTTTTTGCTTTGAGACCCAAGTTCGAATCCCGATTAAACCCATTTTTTTTTTGAAATAAATATTTTTTTATTTTTTTTTTAAATATTGATTTTTGCAAAAGATTGTTTTTACGCGATCTTCTCTAATTTTAATATGTTCAATATTAGTTAATTTTTTTTTTAAACGTTATGTTTAAGGATTTATTTTTGTTAATAAATAACATGAATTTCAAAATGCAGTTCTAAACTGTCTTTAACTGGTTCCTGGTGAACTGTTCTGGTTAGGGTAATAATCTTTGGGATCATACTTAATACCAACAGCATTTCCCTAGTATGATCATGGTTGGGAGGGGATAAAAGACACTGTGTTACCACCTTCACACAGTGCAGTTCAATATGTTAAATGTTCGTTTCCGTTTTCCTGTGTATTAGTCTCCCTTTCTCTTTTCTTTTCTTTGTTCATTTCTGTTTTTTCCCTACTTTAAGCACGCACAAAATAAAATAATAAATACTGTGCATGTCGACGTTTACTCTACTTAAAGTAGCAACGAATCCTCCCGATTGCCGACGAGATAGAAGCCGGAAACTAGTTGCGTGCTGGCTGCTTTAGTAGAGACAAGAGAGAACTCTGACACCATCAGATCAGTTGTATGCTACAATTTTGAGTTTTCAATTTGATACATTTCAATCCATTTTATTATATACATATATATTTATATAAGATTTTTATTTAAAGAGATTTATTATATAGTTTATACATTTAAATACACTTCATATAAATATGGATTACAATTATATATATATTGAACCCTTTCACATATTTTTAATAGAATTTTTATACAAATTTGAATTGTTTTCTTCTTATTTAAAAATAAATATAAAATCAATTTAATTGTGTATTTAAAAATATGTGTTTTTTGTGGTAAAAAAGTATAAATTAACGCAAATTAAACTAAAAATTGAAAGAAATTTAGAAATTTGAAGTTAATAAATAGATTAAATTAGATATTCCTTATTTTATATATTAAATACGAAAAGTAAAGTGTATTTAATATTAAAAAAATATATTTGTCGTCACAAAAAAAGTATGTGTTTTCTACATAAATAGTAAAAAGTGTAAAAAAAAGTATCACCCATCTGACAAGAGTTACTTTAATATTTTTTGCACTGCCTAGTTGGCTTGACTAACTGACTGACTAACGACTGTCTGTCTGCTAGTCCAATAGCATTAGTATTCTCAAACAGTATTTGTTCCATTAACATTTGATTTTTTTATTTCTTTTCCTTTTTTTTTCAATTTTAGTTTAAGTTTTTAACATTTTTTTTCAGCTTTAACTGAATGACATTATTATCATACTTGTCCATTAGTATTATTTTTTATTGTAATAGTAATTGTTTTTAACATTTTTAACACTTGTAACATTATTATTATTATGATTATTATTGTTCTTTTGTTGTTTTAGTTTTATTTAGTATAAAAAAACGGGAAATTTTAGCACTTTGTTGGATTTTGTTTTTTTGTGGGAAAATATATAGTAAATATTTTAGTTTAATAGTTTATTTTTAGAGTGGGTTTTAGTAGGTGGGTTATTTATGTTTTTATTATTTTTTTTCTTTGTAAACATTAAAACAACATTTAATATTTTAATATGTATTTTATATGTAAATATGTATATATTTTATATATAAATAAATATATAACTATCAAGGTTTGTAGGTGTATAGAGAGAGAGAAGGATTATTATTTTTTGTTTAATTTCCATGTATACATATATAAAGAGTTGTACATTTAATTTACTACTTACAATGGCAGAGTAATCAAATGAAATTGACATTTTGAGGTTACAAGAAGGATTTTTTAAGAATATAGAACAGACTAATCTTGTAATTATAGAACAGATAAGTAGTAATGGTCACGACTATCTTAAAGAATATTTATATATTAGTCTGTTACTACAGACTATAGACTATAGTCTTTAGTCTCGACTATAAAACAGCCTATTGTAACGACTATAGAACAGAATATAGTCTCAACTATAGAAGATACTATAGTCTCGACTATAAAACATACTATAGTCGTTCCTATTGAACAGACTAAGTATAATCTCGACTTTAAAACAGATTATATTCTCGACCATATAAAACAGATTATAGTTTCGACTATAGAACAGACTATAGTCTCGACTATAGAACAGATTATAGTCTCGACTATAGAACAGACTATAGTCTCGACAATAAAACAGCTTATAGTCTTGACTATAGAACAGACTATAGTCTCGACCATAGAACATACTATAGTCTCGACTGTAGAACAGACTATAGTCTCGACTATAGAACAGCCTATTGTATCTACTATAGAAAAGATTATAGTCTCAACTATAGAACTGACTATAGTCTCGACTATAGAACAGCCAATTGTATCGACTATAGAACAGAACATAGTCTCGACTATAGAACAGACTAAGTATAATCTCCACTTTAGAACAGACTATAATGTCGACTATTGAACATACTGCAGTTACGGCTATAGAACAGGCTCTACAACAGACTGAAGTCTCGACTATAGAACAGACTAAGTATAATCTCGACTATAGAACAGATTATAGACTCGACTATAGAACAGACTATAGTCTCGACTATAAAACAGATTATAGTCTTGACTTTAGAACAGACTGTAGTCTTCACTATAGAACAGACTATAGTCTTGACTATAGAACAGACTATAGTCTCTACTGTAGAATTGACTATAGTCTCTACTATAGTATTGACTATAGTCTCTACTGTAGAATTGACTATAGTCTCTACTATAGTATTGACTATAGTCTCGAATAGAACAGAACATAGTCTCGACTATAGAAGAGACTAAGTATAATCTCCACTTTAGAACAGACTATAATGTCGACTATTGAACATACTGCAGTTACGGCTATAGAACAGGCTCTACAACAGACTGAAGTCTCGACTATAGAACAGACTAAGTATAATCTCGACTATAGAACAGATTATAGTCTCGACTATAGAACAGACTATAGTCTCGACTATAAAACAGATTATAGTCTTGACTATAGAACAGACTGTAGTCTTCACTATAGAATAGGCTATAGTCTTAACTATAGAACAGACTATAGTCTCTACTGTAGAATTGACTATAGTCTCTACTATAGTATTGACTATAGTCTCGACTATAGAACAGCCTATTGTATCGACTATAGAACAGACTATAGTCTCGACTATGGAAATGACTATAGTCTCGACTATAAAACAGCCGATTATATCGACTATAGAACAGAACATAGTCTCGACTATAGAACAGACTAAGAATAATCTCCACTTTGGAACAGACTATAATGTCGACTATTGAACATACTGCAGTCACGGCTATAGAACAGACTGAAGTCTCGACTATAGAATAGACTATAGTCGCAACTATAGAACACACTAAGTATAATCTCGACTTTAGAACAGACTATATTGTCGGCTATTGAACATACTGCAGTCTTGACTATAGAACAGACTATTGTCTCTACTATAAAACGGATTATAGTCTTGACTATAGAACAGACTATTGTCTCGACTATAGAATTGACTATAGTCTCGACTATAAAACTGACTATAGTCTCGACTATAGAATAGACTATAGTCTCGACTATAGAATAGACTATAGTCTCGACTATATAATAGCCTATAGTCTCGACTATGGAAATGACTATAGTCTCGACTATGGAAATGACTATAGTCTCGACTATGGAACAGTCTATTGTATCGACTATAGAATAGACTATAGTCGCAACCATAGAACATACCAAGTATAATCTCCACTTTGGAACAGACTATAATGTCGACTATTGAACATACTGCAGTCACGGCTATAGAACAGATTCTGGAACAGACTGAAGTCTCGACTATAGAACAGACTATAGTCGCAACTATAGAACAGACTAAGTATAATCTCGACTTTAGAACAGACTATATTGTCGACTATTGAACATACTGCAGTCTCGACTATAGAACAGACTCTAGTTTTGACCACAGAGCAGACTCAAGTCTCGACTATAGAACAGACTATTGTTCCGACTATAGAACAGACTATAATCTCGACTATAGAACAGACTATGGTCTCGAATTTAATACAGGCTATAGTCTCGACTATAGTCTCAACTATATAAAGACTATTGAACAGACTATAGTCTCCACTAGAGAACAGACTGTAATCTCGACTAATGAAGAGACTGTAGCTTCGATTATAGAACAGACTCTAGTATCGACCATAGAAGAGACTAAATATAGTCTTGACTATAGAACAGATTATAGTATCGACTATATAACAGACTATAATTTCGAATATAGAACATACTAGAGTCCCGACTTGGGAGCAGACCAGTGGCTCGACAACAGATACAACAGGCTATTGTCTGGACTATAGAATGTAGTAGTCAAGGTTATAGTGAACTCATAACTTTATAGGTAAGAAAATTTGTTTAGCAACATCCTTTTTGTTAAAGATCCAGTTAGGTAACATACTGTTACAAACAAGTGTCAATTTCAATTGTTCAACTCAACAATGTGTCAGTAATGATTCGTTTACAACAAATAACAAATAAATATGTCTATAAATACTTGTACACATACTATTATTTAGTTATTAATATTAACTTTAACTTTTTTGGATTATTAATTCATTAACTACCACAACATTACTTTTGTTATAATATGTATATAATTAGTTTTTTTTGTATTTTCAAATATAACTCTCAAAAAATAACATCAACACAATTCAACGAAATAATAGTATAATTATTATTACTACTCAATATGTATTTTTCCAAATAATTTAATAATCTGTTTGACTTTATATAAATATGTTTTTTTTATGGTTTTGATCTACATTAAATTAAATAACATTTATTACAGCACAATTAATTATTTATTAATTAACTTTTTTGTTGTTGTTAATTTTACTATTTTATTTTATTTAGTTTAGTTTAATTAATTTGTTTATTATATTTATATAGAGTTTTATTTTTATTTGTTTGAGTGTAGGTATAGTTAATTAGTTAAATGAATTTTATATTTTTATTATTGTTCCTCTATAGGTTTACTTTTTTAGTTAAAGACCCTGTATTTCTTTTGTTCGGTTTAAATATTGTTAAAAACAATTTTTGAAATACTTTTAACTTTTGCTAATTGGTTTAACAGAGTTTTTAAGAAAAATTATTTTCTATAATTTTAAGGCATACATATTTTATGCAGTATTTTATTAGTTTATTTTGAAAACTATAGATTTCTTAAAAATTTCTTTAGTCCTTGTAAGTAGTTAAGGTCTTGGTTTGTTTTATTAAATATCTTAATTTAATTAAAATATTATTTTATTTTAAATTTGGTGCTTTGCTCTTACTGTGAGAGTAATTTGAAATTACTCAATGAAAAGAAATTTTTTTTTAATAAAAACATAAGAACTCAAAATATAGTTCAGAGATTTTGTTTAGTGAGAGAGAGAATTGTTTTAAAGAAATTTTCTGCGAAATGGCAAAAGCTAGAGATCAAATACTAATTGCCCAAAATGTTCTATTTCACTATCTTCTATGCGTGAATCGCACTATTGTGAATCGTTTTTCAACTGTGACGAGTCTAGAGGGCTTAATCGTTATAAAAAAATACAGTAATAATAACACTTTGTTGATATCCCGATATTTTAAACATGAAACTACTTGTAAGAAAGTAGTTGATTCCTCGAGGAGAAAGTGGCCATTGAATGAGAAATGAAATTTAATGCTCAAGTGGAAAAACAACAGAATCCGATTTATAATGCACCTCAGGAAGCCGTAGTATATATAAATAAGGCGACTGCTACCTATATCGACTAGTAGTCTTTCCTTCCTGGTACGATCTAAAAACTTTTTATTAAAGGGGCACCGATTTGCCTGTCAATTCTGAGATACTGGATAATACACTCTCAGAAAATATATGGTTCTTGGATTATCAGGCAATACTTCTACTGTCCCATCGTAGACAAATGAAGAAAAGCGAATATTGCATATAAAGCTGCGAGTTCTGGGAACAAAATCTCGAGCAACACATTGTTACAGGGAATCAATAGAGTTGGAGATCTTAGTAGAAGCACCAGTCCATGCATAAGAGTCTAGCGAATACTATACTTTCATGTCTAAAAACTTCCTCCCTTCCCCCGGTGCATGACACCTTGATGAATCTTTCCCATTGTAATGAACAGAGAAAAAAGGGGCTACCAGTACCTCTAGTTTGCCGGGGTTGTGCCAAATGTATTATCGACCTTGCCTAAGAATGATTTGACTGACTTGAAGTCGACCCGGAACACCTATGATATCTGGTGCCACGGAAAACGGTAGCCCAGTAGGCAGACTTTCGGACTTTTTTTGCCCCCTTTATTGAAAAGGTTCTTTCGGGTTTAAATATAAAACCGATCAAGACTGATGCACGGGGAAATATATATTTCGGAATTAATTCGGTGCTGTTGCCAAAAAAGATAGCAGATAACCCTCATACGAATATCTGTGGGACTAAATGTTGGGAGTGAGTTGGTGTTAAATGAAGAAGATACATGATAAATAGGAGGTGTATGGACCCAGACATACCCTACATGGGTTCTCTTGAATAAAAGGTTCCTTTGGGGTGCATGTGGTTGCCTTGTTTTAAATACAAAATCGATCAAGACTGATGCACGGGGAAATCTATATTTCGAGATAAATTGTTGCCATTGTTGTGGGACTCAAAGATGGGAGTGAGTTGGTGTTAAATGAGTAAAATACATGATAATAGCCATACCCATATACTCGTATTAATATCTCGAGTATTTTCTCTTGAACATGTCGTATAAATAAGTTACTAATGGGTTGCATGCTGATGAATGTTCGGTATCTTATTCGGATGGCATCATAAAAATTCCCTTCTTTGTCAAGAATTTGGCCATGGCTTATTTGATGGATTCGTATTACGGACTACTGATTTCATCTATAGGTGTTTTTGCCGAATCAACAGAGATCATTCCATCTGCGGGGTTGTAAACGGAAGAGATGTTTTTGCATCTCGGAAGCAATGGTCAGAGATTAGGTAGCTCAAGTACACGAGAAAAGTGCTTGTACATGGTCCGTCGGAACCATGTGCAAAAATTTACACCTACGTGTTCTTCGCAAAGTACACAAAGGGGTGCTGGTGTGTAGTCTCGAGTACTGCCTGTGGCTGTGAAAGTACCAGCTTAGAATAGGCCGTTTGACACGTGTTAACATTAATCACTCGACTTCTGATCTTTTGTGTCCAGAGTATGAAGAGTTTGAATTCTGGCCACCTTTGAATAAAAATGAAGCTTAGGAACTTGTTAAGCCGAATCAGTATTCAAACATCTAAAAGACCTGCCCTATAAGGGATGATCGCTTTAACCAAGATTCAACATGTCTACTTGTGGTATTGTTATATCGAAACAGTCATGTTCGATATTAGTTTGCGAAACTGATTCGTTCAAAAGATTTCAACTGCAATTCCATTCTATTTCAATTTCCCTGTGGTTGTGAAAGTACCCCTGTGAAAGGGCATTTGGCAGGTGTTCGCGTAAACCACTCGACTTCTGTAATTTCGAGTTTACAGTTTAAAGTTTCAATTCCTATCCATCTAAAATATGTACGGGCGTTTAATTGGACTTTATCGTTTGACTCCATACTGAGCTTGTTATTAGGTTATGTTAAGCCGAATCACTATTCGAGCATCTAAGCAAATTGTCCTTTAATGGTTAAACGCTTTAACCAGGACTCAACATGTCTAATAGAAGTGTTGTTATATCGAAACAGTCGTGTTCGATACCTTAGCCAGGGAAATATTCAAGAGCATTCAACTGCAATTTCTTTCGGGTGGATCTACTGTGTATTCGTTACGATGAATACGAACTTAATGGATTGCTCTTTAGGTTTCGCTAATTGATTTGCATATTCCCCTAGATGTAATATTCAACACGATCAGCAAATAAAGTTGTTTCAAACGTTAAGATATCTCGAAGAAAGAAGATTTTAAAGTCGATTGATGACAGATAAAGGTGTCTTCCCAAATATTGCCTAGAACTGGAGTTTTTCAAACTTCATGATACAATATCTAGAAAATCAGATGTGATGGAAACAGCGCTATTAAATACTTCCGAAAAGTGTTCAAAATATGTTGGCTTATGTAATCTAAAAATTTGTTACTGCTATTGGCTACTATATTGAGAACTTAAATTCCCTAAAATCCGACTAAAACGAAACCAACGATAAAATAGAAAATCCGTATAAATGTTTAAGAGTTTAAAACATATTTTGAGAAGAATTTTTTGTACTAAATGTTGAAAACTTTTTTCTGAAATATCTCTCTAAAAAGGTCATTTGTAGCAGTTTTGTTTTAGTTTTTATTTGCCTAAATATATTTAGTTGTATTCTTTTGGTAAAATGTTTTGTTTAACGTTTTTTTGTTTTTATAATTTTCTATATATAATATTTTGTAGATTATTTAGTAATTAAAAAAAATTCTAAAACTACAACATCGATTAAATATTAATAATAATACATATTGTACTGCAATTTATAAAAGGTGATTAAAAATTAAAACAAAAATATAAAAAATAATTTTTAAAAAATTATTCAGAATGTTTCTTAATAGATAAACTCTTTCTAATTACAAGAAACATTTTGAAATGAGATATTAAAATCCAATAACTAACAAACTGAAGCCAAATATTTAGAAAAAAATAATTTATTTTTAATTACTTCAATTTAATTATAATCAAATTTCTACATACAATTAATATTTAAGGAATTTTTGGGAAAAAATTAATTTTTATTCAAACTAATTTTAAAATAAAAAGCGTTTAAAAACCATAAATTAAAATTCGAATCATTAATATAGAAAAAAGTGAAATATGTTAGTGTTGCTTTTTAATTGAAATTAATTTTAATCAAAAAAATACTTCAAAAAGTATAAAAAACATTCACAGTTTAATTTTAATAAAGTATACTTTAAGGTGTTAATTAATAATAAGAAAAACAAGCATACTTTTAGGCGCTAAAAGTAGACTTAACTTAAAACAAATGAAGCTGTGTGTGTAAAAAACTTTAAAATAAATTAAAAATTATGATTAATATTTTTTTTTATATTTTGTAGAAAAGTGTTTTTGTTTAAACTAGTAATTTTTCTTTTTCGAAAAAAAACTTTCAAAATTTCTTTTTTTTTAACTATTTTTCACAATTTTTTTTTTTGCAAACTTTTTTCTAGATAATTTCATTTCAATTTAAAGTTTTACTACAAGTGGTAGTTGTTGTTTTTTTTTTTGTATTTTATGTTTAAATAAATAATTTACTAAATAATGTTTAAATATAATTTAAAAACGAATTATTATTTATACCGGAGTTTTGGGTAATTTCCGTCGTGTCGGCGAAGCCGGTGATTTGTCTGTAGTAGTTTCGGGGTCTATATATTTTTTTGATTTTTATATATAGACATGGTGGTTGTTGTAGTTTTGGTTTGTTGTAGTAGTTATTGATGGTAGTGAGACATAATGTTTTGATTTTATTTGTTTTTTTGTAGCATGAAGATTAAAAAAAGAACAAAAATTGTTAAAACGTAAAAAAAAATCAATGAGAAGATAAGAAAAATAAACACATACAAAAAAATTTATAAGTTTAAACATGTTTTACGTTTTTTTTTCTTCTATAACAAAAGAATCATAAGTTAGTTTATTTAAGAAAAACTTAAAACTTTATTTAAATATTTTTATTTACATTTGAATGTCTTCAAAATTTTCATATTAAAGACATTAAGGTGCAAATATTACAACATTTAGTTATTAACAGTTATGATAATTTGCTGTCGCAAACTTACCCGCTATTAAACCCAAACCAATGGGTCCATCACCCGAACGTCTGGGTCCTCTTTCATTGCCACCACTATTACCGGGTGGTATATTTTCATCGAATAAATCACACATACGAAAGTCGGTAGCATGTTCTACTAACAATTCCACTACGTCACCTGTACGATCCATTATACTGCAGACCTCTTCGAAACTGCGATCGATTAAAGACATGCCATTCCATTCTAAAATCTGTAAATTGTTGGGAATGGGGTTTTAGTTTTAATAAATTTTAATTGAAATTTTTAAAGTGAAGTGAACATTTGTTAAGAATTCTAATGCCAAAATCTGCAAGATCGAAGAAAAGCTTTAAGCTTTAAATATTCTCAACATGATATGGAAAAGCTTAAAGCTCTAAATATTCTCAACATGATATGGAAAAGCTTTAAGCTGTAAATATTCTCAAAATGATAAGGAAAAGCTTGATGCATAGAATTTAATTTTTTCAAATTAGTTAGTAGTTAGTTAGTTAGTTAGTTAGTTAGTTAGTTAGTTAGTTAGTTAGTTAGTTAGTTAGTTAGTAGTTAGTTAGTTAGTTAGTTAGTTAGTTAGTAGTTAGTTAGTTAGTTAGTTAGTTAGTTAGTAGTTAGTTAGTTAGTTAGTTAGTTAGTTAGTTAGTTAGTTAGTTAGTTAGTTAGTTAGTTAGTTAGTTAGTTAGTAGTTAGTTAGTTAGTTAGTTAGTTAGTTAGTTAGTTAGTTAGTTAGTTAGTTAGTTAGTAGTTAGTTAGTTAGTTAGTAGTTAGTTAGTTAGTTAGTTAGTTAGTTAGTTAGTTAGTTAGTTAGTTAGTTAGTTAGTTAGTTAGTTAGTTAGTTAGTTAGTTAGTTAGTTAGTTAGTTAGTTAGTTAGTTAGTTAGTTAGTTAGTTAGTTAGTTAGTTAGTTAGTTAGTTAGTTAGTTAGTTAGTTAGTTAGTTAGTTAGTTAGTTAGTTAGTTAGTTAGTTAGTTAGTTAGTTAGTTAGTTAGTTAGTTAGTTAGTTAGTTAGTTAGTTAGTTAGTTAGTTAGTTAGTTAGTTAGTTAGTTAGTTAGTTAGTTAGTAGTTAGTTAGTTAGTTAGTTAGTTAGTTAGTTAGTTAGTTAGTTAGTTAGTTAGTTAGTAGTTAGTTAGTTAGTTAGTTAGTTAGTTAGTTAGTTAGTTAGTTAGTTAGTTAGTTAGTTAGTTAGTTAGTTAGTTAGTTAGTTAGTTAGTTAGTAGTTAGTTAGTTAGTTAGTTAGTTAGTTAGTTAGTTAGTTAGTTAGTTAGTTAGTTAGTTAGTTAGTTAGTTAGTTAGTTAGTTAGTTAGTTAGTTAGTTAGTTAGTTAGTTAGTTAGTTAGTTAGTTAGTTAGTTAGTTAGTTAGTTAGTTAGTTAGTTAGTTAGTTAGTTAGTTAGTAGTTAGTTAGTTAGTTAGTTAGTTAGTTAGTTAGTTAGTTAGTTAGTTAGTTAGTTAGTTAGTTAGTTAGTTAGTTAGTTAGTTAGTTAGTTAGTTAGTTAGTTAGTTAGTTAGTTAGTTAGTTAGTTAGTTAGTTAGTTAGTTAGTTAGTTAGTTAGTTAGTTAGTTAGTTAGTTAGTTAGTTAGTTAGTTAGTTAGTTAGTTAGTTAGTTAGTAGTTAGTTAGTTAGTTAGTTAGTTAGTCAGTTATCAAGGTTTCATTAAATCTAAAATTTATTCGTTTTAGTAAAAATTGTCTAACAATTTCATTTAAACACTTTTATCAACATTTTCGCTCCAGCCATTAACTGTCAAAGGCAATTTAAATAAAGATTCATTTTTTGGGAGATTTATTTTTCATAAAAAAATTTAAGTTGATTATAATATAAGTCTACATATGCACAAATATGAAGGACTATGTACTTAAAAATGATTGACATTAAAATAAAATATAACTGAACAAAAAAAGATTTCTTTTTCATACAATTTTTTTTCTATATTAATAACAAACATACGTGGACATACAAGCAAAAATTTCATTTTCGTATTACTCTTATCATAAATTTACACACAAAAAAAAGGCCAACGACCAATGTAATAGTAGTATTTCAAAAAATGATAAAAATATATAAAAAAGAATTATTGTTGTCAACATAAAAATGCCTTAAAGGTTCTTTTTTATGAAAGACATAAATATACTCTCATACAATTTTTGTATAAAAAAACACTTTATGCATATGTAGATATTATTTATGATTTTGTGAGTATGTAAATATGTATCTATTTTAGAATAAATTTATTTTATTCTTAAATTATGTTCTTTCTTTATGCTAAATCATACTTAGACGAAATTACTGCAATATTGATTACGAGAGTATTATATTAAATTTGAGATTCTTTTTGAAATGCAAGAATACTTTTATTAGGGTGGTGTTTTATTTATAATTTATTATAATACAATTATAATTTATAATAATGCCTTATAATGTCATTATAATACATTATAATATATTAGAATATAAATATAATTTCTCAAGATGTTTTGTAAAGCATTATAATTGCATCATTATGCATTATAATAAATTAAAATTGTATTATAATTCATTATAATGTATTATAACACAGTTATAATTGATTATAATACCCTATAAAACAATTATAATTTACAAAAATATAAAACTATTCATTTAAATATAATAAATATGATTTTAATCTATCAAAATACATTATAGTAATATTATATTGCATTATAATACATTATAATCTACTGTAATGCGTGATAATACATTATAATTATTTATAATGTATTGTAATATAATTATAATAGATTATAATAGATTATAATTCATTATAACTGCATTATAATTCTTTATAAAGTATTGTAATACAATTATAACACATTATAATTCATTATATTGCAATTATTTGATTTGATTTTTCTTATAAATTATAAAATAACATTAGATGTCTTTATATTCTCTAGCTTAAACTTAACACTTTTCAATATATTCCTTATTAAACCATCACGTTATAGTTTTCTTATTATTTCCAAAGATATGCCAATCCTTGAAAAATCCTTTTTACCAACCAGTCTATATGCAAATGCATACTCATTAACCTATCAATCACTAACTTTATTTGCTTTGTGAAAAAAAGAAGAAGAAATAATAAAAGAAATTCTTTTCCATAATATGAGAAGGCATTTGCACAGGTCTACCATGGCAAATAAGTAGATCTGTTCAATATTACACTTTAGTAAACGTGTGGCAAATAGTCAAGTAATCGTGGTAGAAAATGTAATAAAAGCATAAATTGAAAACGAAGTTAATTAAAAGCAATAGAGAGGCATCAACAGGAAAACTAATAGAAATTCTAAGACTTAAAAAATTTGATGCATAGTCGGGTATTTGCTACTTATATGTATGTATATAGGTTATAATGTTACTCATAACTTTAGTTAGTAGTTTAACTTTTTTTTAAGTTCTCAATTAACCAAAGTAGCGTTGATATATCATAAGACTAAAAATAACACTTTGTTAAAATTTCACGATCACAATACAATTCGGATTTCAATCCATGACCACCAACATGGATTCATTATATCACCAATGGTATTACAAAATATCTACATATGTATTTATAACCCCCATGAATTCTGTGTGTGGGTTAGCCAAACAAATATATTTATGAAACAATCTCTATACTTATATAAAACGTACTAGCAAACTCCTACTCACTTTCAATTTTTACCATAATACATTCAAATGTACATATAGTATGTAAATTTGAATGGATTGGTATTAAAAATATGGTGCCGGCCTCACCCCCTTAAAATGAAGTTAAGTTATAAACAGTTGATATTTTTTCTCGCTAATGTTAAGAACTTGGATGGTATTTGTTTCAAATAGGCTAAGTGAAATTTGATTTATATAATAATGCAGTTATAAGTCATTATAATTTATTATAACACAATAATATTGTGACTATAATGTTAATATAATACAATTATTGATGTGTAATGCATTATAATGCAATTATAATTGATTTTGTTGCAGTATAATGCGATTATAATTGGTTAAAATGCATTATAATATAGTTATAATTGATTATAATACATGATATTACAATTATTATTGATTGTAGTGTATTATAATCCAATTATAATTGATTATAATGCATTATAATAAAGTTATAATTGGTTGCAGTGTATTATAATTCAATTATAATTGATTATAATGCATTATAATCTAGTTATAAGTGATTATAATACAAGACATTAAAATTATTATTGATTGTAGTGTATTATAATCCAATTATAATTGATTGAATGCATTATAATAAATGTATAATTGATGATAGGGTATTATAATCAAATTATAATAAATTATAATGTTTTATAATCAAATTGTAATTAATTACAATTCTTTGTAATAAAGTTATAATTGACTTTAAAGTATTATAATTCTCGTATAACTGATTATATTATTATTATTAAATTATAATGAATTATATAGTATTATAACAGAATTATAATTAATTCTAATATATTATAAAACAAATATAAATAATTATAATTACTAATAATACTATAATGATGTATTATGCTTCATATATAATACAATTATAATGATTCTAAAGCATTATCGTAAAATTATAATTAATAATAATGCATTATTTTGCTATTATAATTATTATTAATCTATTACAATACAATTATGAATGATAATAAAGTATTATAATACGATTATAATAGATTTTAATGCTTTATAATGTAATATAATGTAATATAATTGATTATATTTAATTTTATTACCAATATAATTGATTATAATACAAATATAATTGAGTTTAATGCATTATAATTTAATTCTAATTGAGTATATTACATTACACTACAAATATAATTGATTATAATGTATTATAATCCAATTATAATGCATTATAATTGATAATAATATATTAGACCACAATTATAATTAATTATATTGCTTTATAATATAATTATAATTGATTATAATGCATTATAATTGATTATAATGCATTATAATTGATTATAATGCATTATAATTGGTTACAATGCATTATTATGCAAATAAAATAGTTTATAATATATTCAACACAGTTATAATTAGCTGTAGCTTAACAACAATTGCATTTATTATATGTTCTATAAAAATTAAGCTAACTTCATTTTTAAAGGGTTCGCAAATCGCTCTCTAATTTTTTTTACATAAAGGTCGACATATAGAAACAATCTAAAAATCAACATTATTGTAGTGAAGTAAACTCAATTACCTTGTCGCCCTGTTGTAAACCATTCTTTTCAGCTGGTCCTCCAGGCACAGTCCAAACAATATACGCAAATAGTCTGCCATCAGCACCAGTCTTACCGCCCACAACACGCATACCAAAACCACGCGCTATTAATGTATTGTAACAATATGTTGTTTGTGTTGTATTAGTAGTTGTTGTTGTTGTTTTAGCCGTTATTGTTATTCCAGATTACAGCAATGCAACACAGCATTAGAGGTATAGATGGATAGATGTATAAAGTGAGTTTGGTTGTTGTTGGAATTTGGTTTAAATTTGATTTTTTTTTATTTGTTTATGTAAAAACGATGAAGACATGATGAAAGACAGCATCCATATTGTAGCAAACACCATCACCAAGAACGTCGTCATTGTTGTGTTATAAATAAAATAGAAGTAACAGAAAAGAGAATAGGAAACAAAAATCAATTTTTTTGTATCTTTTTTTCTTTCCTCTAAAAAGAGGTTATAAAAATACTTTTAGTTTTTAGTATTCAAATTGTTAAAGGAATACAAGAAGTTTTGTTGTTTGTAATTTTACACTTAAATGACTTATTTTTGTTGTTGTTGTTGTTGCTGTTGTCTTGTAAGTGGGTAAAAGGATCTTAAGTTAATTCCTCTATATACCTTTATAGAAATGTATTTATTTATTAACAATTTAAGAAAAATTTACACTAGATAAAATTTTATTGCTTGGAATAGAAAATTTAAAGTTTATGAGAACATTTGTTTATTGGGGGAATTTTATTTAGGGAAAGCTGTATATTTGTAAATTATATAATAGAGACTCTGAAAAGAATAATAAAGTTTAATCTTTCAAAACTTTATTATTATTGGTTTTTGTGCATTATAACAAAGTTATAATGGATTAAAATGTTTAATAATGCATTATAATAGAGCAAATCAAAATTATAATTGATTATAATATGTTATATATTGTATAACTGATTAATGGGTTAAAGATTTGGTAGCATTAGATATTTGAGACGTTCAGAAATTGATTGAAGTGCATTATAATACAATTATTATAGATTTTTAATGTATTATAACAAATTTATAATTGATTAAAATGTATTATAAGGCATTATAATAGATTATATCACAATTATAATTGATTATAATATATTATAATACACAATACATTATAATAACACATTATAATATAATTATAAAAAGTTATAATATATTATAATGTTCTGTAAAACAATTATAATTGACCATAATGTTTTATAACAGAATTATTTTTACTTAAAATACATTTTAATAGAATTATAATTGATTATAATGTATTACGACACATTATAATATAATTATAAATAGTTATAATGTATTATAATGCATTATAACGCAATTATAATTGATTATAATGCATACTTATATAATTATATTTGATTATAATATATTATAAAACAATTTTTATTTATTATAATGTATTACAATCCAATTATAAATGGATATAATGCATTATAGCACAATTATTATTGATTATAATATATTATAATACGATTATAATTGATCTTAATACATTATAACATAATTATAATGAACTAAAATGTATTATAATGCATTATAATCGCTTATACTGCATACTCATATAATTATATTTGATTATAATATATTATGAAACAATTTTAATTAATTATAATGTATTATAATACAATTATAAAAGGATATAATGCATTATATCACAATTATTATTGATTATAATATATTATAATTCGATTATAATTGATCTTAATGCATTATAACATAATTATAATGAATTAAAATGTATTATTATATTTTACAGAACAAATATGATGTATTATAATACATTTATAATTCATTATACAACATTATAGAATCATTATAATTGTTTATAAAACATTATAATAAATGTATAATTGATTATAATACTTTATAATGCAATTATAATTAATTTAAATTCATTATAATACAGATCATACAGATTCAGAACATATTTCATTCTCAAAAACTAATTCGTTATTATTTTCATTGTTAATAAAAAGGCCTTAAACATAATTAATTAAAACTAACAAATCAATATTTTAGTTATTACAAAGAATTTTATTTTAAAATATATTTAATTTCTAGATATTAAATATTGCAATGTTGAAGTATTTTATTACATTTAAATTTAATTGAATACATTTTTAATTAAATTCTATTTCATATTATGTTACTGATAGTTATAGTTAGAACTTCGAAACACAAACACATATAAAAATTTCCAATATAATTTCTTGTAGTTTCAATTTTGTTACATTTCCGTTTCCTTATTTATTTCATATTGTATGTGTGTATGTACGTAGTTTTTATAAAGCTTTAGGCCAAATTGATGTTTCATTTATATTCGTCTATGTATAGAAATAGAAAATCTTTAGAATCTAGTGATTGCTTTAATCATTCTTGAAAAATCAATCATATGTTGCTTTTCTAATACTTACTGTCTGTCTGTCTATCAATTTTCACTTCATTCTAATAAAACAGCAGAAATTTTTATTGATTTAGTAAGTTGTATCTTTGGTTAACAATAACACAAAATGTATAGGAAAAGTTTAACATTTGTGATGCTAAATGAAAAACACTACCCTGCAGTGCTGGAGAACTTAACCAGCATTAGCTACCTACTAAAGTTTGGATTTTGACAGGTTATTTTATTGCATACTAGTAAACACTAAAATAACTATTGTTTTCTAAACAAAGATTAAAAGATGTCTTCACTCCAACTATAAAACTACCGGACAGCCGTACTACAAGTTTAGTTATGTACATTTGTGTGCTTTCTGCTGTAAACGGAAATTGAAATGTGGTTTTTGGATTTAAGCTCTAGTGATGTAATTAACTAACAATTTCGCTTTTTTCTTTTGTTTTTGTTTAAATGTTCATTGTGAAATTACTGCACATGGCTGAGACTCTTGACTGAGTATGAAAAATTTCGAGTTTTTCGCCCAAAGAGCGTAGTAAATTAGATACCTGATACGATAGTAGCAGCATTCATGCATATAATTGCATGAACACGTTTAGTAATTACTGAAAACTTCTAACGTTAGTGGTTTCTGGTTTTGAGTAGAAATTAACCCACATTATAAACCAAAACATTATTTTGTCGGATATTTATGTGCTATTTTTAAACAGCATGGTTTTGACAGAAAAAGGTTTTGTTAAGTGATTTTCGGAAGAGAGTCTTATTTCCAATATAATTCCCATTGTAAAAAGATGGCGAGGAGGGCATATTATCATAGATCTTTGTCTGGATCTTTGAAAAATTTTAAGACCTTCGTTAGAGATATGTACGACTCACTATATGCCTATTGAAGCCCCGAAGTAGAGTAGATATGAGTAGATATGTTAGTTAGTGAGTTAGTTAGTTAGTTAGTGAGTTAGTTAGTTAGTTGTTAGTTAGTTAGTTAGTTAGTTAGTTAGTTAGTTAGTTAGTTAGTTAGTTAGTTAGTTAGTTAGTTAGTAGTTAGTTAGTTAGTTAGTTAGTTAGTTAGTTAGTTAGTTAGTTAGTTAGTTAGTTAGTTAGTTAGTTAGTTAGTTAGGTTAGTTAGTTAGTTAGTTAGTTAGTTAGTTAGTTAGTTAGTTAGTTAGTTAGTTAGTTAGTTAGTTAGTTAGTTAGTAGTTAGTTAGTTAGTTAGTTAGTTAGTAGTTAGTTAGTTAGTTAGTTAGTTAGTTAGTTAGTTAGTTAGTTAGTTAGTTAGTTAGTTAGTAGTTAGTTAGTTAGTTAGTTAGTTAGTTAGTTAGTTAGTAGTTAGTTAGTTAGTTAGTTAGTTAGTTAGTTAGTTAGTTAGTTAGTTAGTTAGTTAGTTAGTTAGTTAGTTAGTTAGTTAGTTAGTAGTTAGTTAGTTAGTTAGTTAGTTAGTTAGTTAGTTAGTTAGTTAGTTAGTTAGTAGTTAGTTAGTAGTTAGTTAGTTAGTTAGTTAGTTAGTTAGTTAGTTAGTAGTTAGTTAGTTAGTTAGTTAGTTAGTTAGTTAGTTAGTTAGTTAGTTAGTTAGTTAGTTAGTTAGTTAGTTAGTTAGTTAGTTAGTTAGTTAGTTAGTTAGTTAGTTAGTTAGTTAGTAGTTAGTTAGTTAGTTAGTTAGTTAGTTAGTTAGTTAGTTAGTTAGTTAGTTAGTTAGTTAGTTAGTTAGTTAGTTAGTTAGTTAGTTAGTTAGTTAGTTAGTTAGTTAGTTAGTTAGTTAGTTAGTTAGTTAGTTAGTTAGTTAGTTAGTTAGTTAGTAGTAGTTAGTTAGTAGTTAGTTAGTTAGTTAGTTAGTTAGTTAGTTAGTTAGTTAGTTAGTTAGTTAGTTAGTTAGTTAGTTAGTTAGTTAGTTAGTTAGTTAGTTAGTTAGTTAGTTAGTTAGTTAGTTAGTTAGTTAGTTAGTTAGTTAGTTAGTTAGTTAGTTAGTTAGTTAGTTAGTTAGTTAGTTAGTTAGTAGTTAAATTGTAACTTAATCTCAACAAAGTTACAATCTGCAAACTAGTTTTCAATTACATTTTATATCTAGTATTTCGTTTTACTTTAAGTACTAGATCTAGATTTTTTTCCACCAGAGAATTGAAGATGTTTGGAAGATGTTGCAACATACATCACATTAAATTCCCAGAATATTTGACACATTCAATGTGCCATCACAAAGTTGTCGTCAGACAAATGGAAAAAAAAAGGTGTGGATGTGTATAAATTCATAGTTTTCCAGCATGATGATAAGAAAAACATAACAAGTAAGAAATATTCGATCATATCCGATCATATGATACGCTACACCTGTTACGAATCTATTTTAAAATGTTTCCGAGAACAACTTCATTGCACTTACTTTTGCTCATAGCATTATTACTTCAATACATCTTCAGATCATCTATGATAATGTTGTGATAAAATACTACTATTGTATTTAATCATAGTATGATATTCAATTATATTTGTAGTAATCATAATATGTTTCCACTATAACCATAAATCTCCTCTTATAGTTGGTATTAGAGATAAAATTATTGCCACTAAGAGAGAGTGAAAAAGGACAGACTTTAGTTCGTTGCTAAATATGTATGTATTATTTAAAGCACTAAAGAAATTCAAAAGAAAGAATAAAACAGTAAAGGCCAACTATAACAATTTTGTTTGTATGTGAGGTTCTTCATGAATGTAATTGTAAAATGTTACAGATCAACAGAATTGCTGAAATAACATTATGTTAGCACCCACACTTATGATTCGATAAAACTGCCATGACTGGTTTAAAGTAAGAAATATTTGCAAAATGATGTTATTGTTGCAATCTTATATAAGTGCAGAATCTAGTGTAACATTAAGGATTATTTAAATATTTATAACAGTTAAAAATACATTAGAATTGAAATTTATTATAATGTATGTCTGTATATGTACTTGTATTTAAATTAACTATCCTAGTAATAGATTTTTTATATTTAACTACTCAGCAAATGTTATCAAAAATGCATATGAACATTAAATCTACTCGACAACTATACAAATTTGCCATCTTTGTAAATGTGTTTAAACTTTAAAAGAAGATTTTTTCAATACATACAAAACCTTAAGAAGAGTTTACAAAGCCAATGGTAGCTCTCTTGTCTGTTTCCTTTTTTCGTCTTCTTTTGGTCATTTCCTTATAGACGTTGTTTTTTATAAATGAAATATGTTACAACTGTCGGATGTGCAAAGAAGAATGAAGCAAATAAACTAGATTTTTCATCATTTAATTAACTTTAGTTTCCTTTCAACTCATATGTGTTATAACGTATTAAGTTGCCATCTTATTTTGGTAAAAGAAATGGAATTCTTGCTAATTTGGTCATTTTTGAAGAAGGATTTAACGATGAGATGGTTTGTTAAAGTGTTATTTGGTGTATAAAAATTCCAAATTCGCAACAGTATGAAGAACCGAAAAAATATTGAACATACAGTGCAAAATTGAATTTTTAGTGTACATACGAAATCAAATCAAATTAGAAAATTTGGATTTTTAGTGAAAAATGGGCTTTTAGCATTTCTAGTGAAAAATATAATTCCTAATTCCTAAAGTCTAGTCTATAGTCTAGACTATAGTCTAGTCTATAGTCTAGTCTGTAGTCTAGTCTATAGTCTAGTCTATAGTCTAGTCTATAGTCTAGTCTATAGTCTAGTCTATAGTCTAGTCTATAGTCTAGTCTATAGTCTAGTCTATAGTCTAGTCTGTAGTCTAGTCTATAGTCTAGTCTATAGTCTAGTCTATAGTCTAGTCTATAGTCTAGTCTATAGTCTAGTCTATAGTCTAGTCTATAGTCTAGTCTATAGTCTAGTCTATAGTCTAGTCTATAGTCTAGTCTATAGTCTAGTCTATAGTCTAGTCTTTAATCTAGTCTATAGTCTAGTCTATAGTCTAGTCTTTAATCTAGTCTATAGTCTAGTCTATAGTCTAGTCTATAGTCTAGTCTATAGTCTAGTCTATAGTCTAGTCTATAGTCTAGTCTATTGTCTAGTCTATAGTCTAGTCTATAGTCTGGTCTATAGTCTGGTCTATAGTCTAGTCTATAGTCTAGTCTACAGTCTAGTCTACGGTCTAGTCTATAGTCTAGTCTATAGTCTAGTCTACAGTCTAGTCTACGGTCTAGTCTATAGTCTATAGTTTAGTGTAATATAATCTAGTCTAATCTAATCTATAGTCTATGAAGTATTTAGGTAAGTCTTGTCTATATTCTAGTCTATAGTGTAGTCAATAGTCCAGTATATAGTCTAGTCAATAGTATAGCCTACTGTGTAGTCTATAATCTAGTCTACAGTCTAGTCTATAGTCTAGTGTAATATAATCTAGTGTAGTCTATCTATAGAATATTCTATAGTCTATGAAGTATTTAGGTAATTGGGAGTGTTCTACTTGCCTTTCCCATTTTCTAAAAATTTTTTCAATCACCCTTTAAGAATTGTTTTTACCTTGATCAAAACGATAAAAATGGGGAAAGAAAACTGTTGCTTAGATTTATTTACAACTTTTTTATTTAAATGTTTAGTATACTGCATTTTTTTGTTATTTCGCAACAAAATTGAAAAATAAAAGAGAAAAAAATTTGATGTTGATTTTACGACGAATGTTTGGTCATTACAGCTTTTTATTAACACAATGGCGAACATTTGCAAAGCCTAATAAGGGATATTTTGATCCTTTATATATAAAAAGAACATAAACCAAAAGGAAAAGAATAAATATAATGATAGATGGTAGTAAAATAGGAAAGTAAGGGTGTATGAAAAAGGTGAAGTTATTAAAAAATTTGGTTTATCATATCTAAAACAAATTGTTCGTCACCCACTTTCTAGGAAAATAGTAATAGTTTAGCCTTTTAGTCCAACTAGTACGTACTAGTATGTACACATGTATACACCACAGATTAAGAACTGAATAAAATACTTTCAAGTTTAAATTTAATAAATAATTTCTTAAAATTTAAATCCCACTTTGAATGTCCTCCAATTCCCTTAAGATAAAGGACCATTAAAATCCAAAAAAAAAAAAATCTTTAAGAAAATAATGTAAACTTTTGCACACCTGACAAGAAAAGTGAATTTAATGATTGTGTTTTTATAACAATTCATTTTCAATTTTTACTTTTTCCTTTTCTTTTTTACAACCAAAAAGTAATAAAGTACAGAATAAAATGAAAATTGTTATAAAGAAAACACCCACATGTTAAAAAAGTTATTGGAAGAAAAAATGGTCAACATTGTAAAATACTTTGAGCGTATGATTTGTAATCTTAGTTTTTTTTTCTTTGCTGCTGATGTAATTTCGATGTAAAACGAAAGTAATAAAATTGTTTGATATTTTACTTAAAAAGATAAAATTAATGTAATTTGTTACAAGGAAATCTTAAAAAAAGATTTTTACTTATTGTTAATTTGTTTGTTGTCAAGAGTTCAAGAGCAGTGAAACCAAAACAAATATTATTTATTAAATTAAAATATAAATAGCATATCTATGTCCAATGCACATACAATCTGTAGATTCAGTTTAGTGTGAAGACTAGTGTAAAATCAAGTCTTCTGTATAGTCTATAGTTTAGTACACAGTGGTTGTTAATCGTCTGTATATAGAATTGATTATAGACTAGACTATAGACTACTGTAAAATCAAGACTTTTGTCTAGTCTATAGATTAGTACACAGTGGTTGTTAATCGACTATATATAGAACAGATTATAGACACGACTATAGACTAGACTATAGACTAGACTATATACTAGACTATAGACTAGATAGACTAGACTATAGACTAGACTATAGACTAGACTATAGACTAGACTATAGACTAGACTATAGACTAGACTATAGACTAGACTATAGACTAGACTATAGACTAGACTATAGACTAGACTAGACTATAGACTGGACTATAGACTAGACTATAGACTAGACTATAGACTAGACTATAGACTAGACTATAGACTAGACTATAGACTAGACTATAGACTAGAATATAGACTAGACTATAGACTAGACTATAGACTAGACTATAGACTAGACTATAGTCTAGTCTATATTCTAGTCTATAGTCTAGTCTATAGTCTAGTCTATAGTCTAGTCTATAGTACTAGACTAGACTATAGACTAGACTATAGACTAGACTATAGACTAGACTATAGACTAGACTATAGACTAGACTATAGACTAGACTATAGACTAGACTATAGACTAGACTATAGACTAGTCTATAGACTAGACTATAGACTAGACTATAGACTAGACTATAGACTAGACTATAGACTAGACTATAGACTAGACTATAGACTAGACTATAGACTAGACTATAGACTAGACTATAGACTAGACTATAGACTAGACTATAGACTAGACTATAGACTAGACTATAGACTAGACTATAGACTAGACTATAGACTAGACTATAGACTAGACTATAGACTAGACTATAGACTAGACTATAGACTAGACTATAGACTAGACTATAGACTAGACTATAGACTAGACTATAGACTAGACTATAGACTAGACTATAGACTAGACTATAGACTAGACTATAGACTAGACTATAGACTAGACTATAGACTAGACTATAGACTAGACTATAGACTAGACTATAGACTAGACTATAGACTAGACTATAGACTAGATTATAGACTAGACTATAGACTAGACTATAGACTAGACTATAGACTAGACTATAGACTAGACTATAGACTAGACTATAGACTAGACTATAGACTAGACTATAGACTAGACTATAGACTAGACTATAGACTAGACTATAGACTAGACTATAGACTAGACTATAGACTAGACTATAGACTAGACTATAGACTAGACTATAGACTAGACTATAGACTAGACTATAGACTAGACTATAGACTAGACTATAGACTAGACTATAGACTAGACTATAGACTAGACTATAGACTAGACTATAGACTAGACTATAGACTAGACTATAGACTAGACTATAGACTAGACTATAGACTAGACTATAGACTAGACTATATAGACTATATAAAATATTTCCATAAAACTTCAATACTAAATATTCCCTTTCCACACAAAGAAAAAGTATTTGTAACATCTGCAAATACAATTTTTTGTTACAGCATTTCCTCTTAAACCATAAATTAAAGACACAAAATAAATTAAAATAATGGAAATTAAAAAATTCAACAGGAAGAGAAAATAAAAACTGTTTGTATTTTGAACAATTTTTAATGAGAAAAACTCCTTATAATTATAATGAGGAAAGACAGCGAGATACATATTTCGCTAGAGCTTATTAATGCGTATATTACCCGCATCCTTTAGAAAAGAACTAAAATTGAAAAGTAGCAACAGCAGGGACTGTCAGTAGTTTAAGAGTGAAGCTTTATTGTGAAAATTCCTTTTTTTTTATTCCAACAGTTTTTATTTAAGTAATTTTGGCATTTTATGTTTAACTTTTGATTAAGGTTTTCTTAAGACTGAATAGAGAAATATAGCAAAAAAAAAAAAAAACGTACCAAAGGCATTAAAGTATGAATATACAGGCATTGATAGAGAGGCTTAGATTGGGAGGGAGTAAAAAGTAACAAAAACTTTTAACAAACTACATGAGAACGAAAAAAGACAGACAGTTAGAAAAGAAGATAGACAGAATGAAGTAGAATTTTTTTTGGCCATTTGTCTTTATAATGATAGAATTAAATAAAGTACCAAAGAAATGTACCAAAAGTACTTTTTGGCCACAAATATTTTAACTGTTTCTTTGGCCTAAGTGTGATTATAAAAATGTTTTCCTTAACTACATGTTGAAAGAGTCTAACTTACAAAACTATTTTATGAACCGATCTATTTTCTTTTGTTTGTCGATCTTGGTACTTTTTGTTGTTATTTTGTACGAATCATTTGTACAGTTTTACTTTAAAACCTCATCGTTGCCCAACAATAAGTTACAACAAAAATAAGAAAAAAAATATAGAAAAGAACTTAACAATAAAGTTAATAAACTTTTAATTATAATTGGATATCAAAAACTTTTGATGAACATAACTTGGAATGTACTGCACATAGTTGTGTGTACTAATGTCTCAATTTCTTGCTGTCTTTTGTTACCAGTAAATATGTCGGTTTGTATATGAGTAATAAACCTCAAATGGGTTAAATTTCTAGTGAACAGATTTTTATAAATACATACAAAAAACGGCAATATATTAGGGTGTATCTTATTAGTTCACTTCTTGTTAAAGGAGAAAGTTGAACATTTTAGTCCACTTGGTTATTGTTGACCATTGCAACACCAGCCTTAAATTTAAGAAAATATCGCTTAGTCAAGAAATATATGGTTAAAAATTTCTCCCTACTATTCTCCCAACATCTTGAAAATTTTTCAATATTTTGACATTTAAAGTTTTCAATGATGTCTAAAGGCACTTTATATTACTTTCAAGGCTTTGCAAATAGTACAATGAAAAACTTATTTTTTTTTTTGGGGAAATAACTCTTTATTGCTCTTAACTTAAATAACTGTCTACAATTTTTTTATTTAAAAATTTGGTATCAAATATACGACAACTACTTACATATTCGTAATTAGTACTATAAAACTAAAGATAAAACTTAAGATTTTTTCCTTTTAAAACTCTTCCCACAAAATACTTACTTTTTCCTTCTTACCAAATTTACAACTATATTTTAAGTATTGTTAAATTTCTTTCAATTAAAAGCAACTACCCCAATCAATTTGTTTTAAATTTGTTAAATCGTATTAGTTTTTATATGTAATGACACTACTGTTACCTCTTACCGCACACACACACACATCATAATATTCTATTGAAACTATAGTTTCAAAACTATTTCCATTCAATCGATACATTCATCCATTGTCTAATTGTATTTTAGTCGTATAAGTAAGAATAAGTTTTTATCTTTAGATGACAAACAAACACCATGAAAATGAAAGAAAAGTGAAAGAACAACTAAAACTTAATTAATTGAATTGTGCAGATTGAAAATGTTCAAAAGAAAAGAACGAAAATAGTAGAAACTTTAGTTTAAGATTGAAATGACATATTTTCTGAAAGGGAAGTGCAATATTTGGGAGGGTATGTGGATATGTAACTAACTAACTAACTAACAAACAACAAACAAACAAACAAACAAACTAACTAACTAACTACTAACTAACTAACTAACTAACTAACTAACTAACTAACTAACTAACTAACTAACTAACTAACTAACTAACTAACTAACTAACTAACTAACTAACTAACTAACTAACTAACTAACTACTAACTAACTAACTAACTAACTAACTAACTAACTAACTAACTAACTAACTAACTAACTAACTAACTAACTAACTAACTAACTACTAACTAACTAACTAACTAACTAACTACTAACTAACTAACTAACTAACTAACTAACTAACTAACTAACTAACTAACTAACTACTAACTAACTAACTAACTAACTAACTAACTAACTACTAACTAACTAACTAACTAACTAACTAACTAACTAACTAACTAACTAACTAACTAACTAACTAACTACTAACTAACTAACTAACTAACTAACTAACTAACTAACTACTACTAACTAACTAACTAACTAACTACTAACTAACTAACTAACTAACTAACTAACTAACTAACTAACTACTAACTAACTAACTAACTAACTAACTAACTAACTAACTAACTAACTAACTAACTAACTAACTAACTAACTAACTAACTAACTACTAACTAACTAACTACTAACTAACTACTAACTAACTAACTAACTAACTACTAACTAACTAACTAACTAACTAACTAACTAACTAACTAACTAACTAACTAACTAACTAACTAACTAACTAACTAACTAACTAACTACTAACTAACTAACTAACTAACTAACTAACTAACTAACTAACTAACTAACTAACTAACTAACTAACTAACTAACTAACTAACTAACTAACTAACTAACTAACTAACTAACTAACTAACTACTAACTAACTAACTAACTACTAACTAACTAACTAACTAACTAACTAACTAACTAACTACTAACTAACTAACTAACTAACTAACTAACTAACTACTACTAACTACTAACTAACTAACTAACTACTAACTAACTACTACTAACTAACTACTAACTAACTAACTAACTAACTAACTACTAACTACTAACTAACTAACTACTAACCTAACTAACTAACTAACCAACTAACTAACTAACTAACTAACTAACTAACTAACTAACTAAACTAACTAACTAACTAACTAACTAACTACTAACTAACTAACTAACTAACTAACTAGTATAATCTATAGTCTGGTCTATAGTCCGGTTCTTTAGTCTAGTCTACAGTCTAGTCTATGCTCTAGTCTAAAGTCTAGTCTATAGTCTAGTCTATAGTCTAGGGCCATAGTCCTAGTCTATAGTCTAGGCCTAGTCTGTAGTCTGTACTGTCTTTAATACTCTGGACCAGACTATAAACTGGAGTAGACTATAGACTATACTATAGTCCACTCTATTGACTAGACTTTGGAGTACTCTAGATTATTAATTACTTCCACACACTTTTGAAATTTTGATTAGAAGCTAGCTTACATACTAGGCCTTACGTAATCACTGATCTATATTTTTTTTTCTAAATTGTTAGCTCATTGTAAAATAAACTAAATATGTTTTCTTTTCTTTATTACAGATCCATATTTTTATGGCGTAGTACTCGGTAAGTACATATTTTTTCTATATTATATGATATTCTCATATTTGCCAATAACTTTTTATAAACAAACCTTTAAAAACACCATACCCCCGAGAAAAAAAAAATAACTTAAAATATTAACCCACCTATAAACAACTTTGTCTACACTCTGCACTAACAAGTGGTTTATTTTGTAAGTTTGCTTTATTTTGCGTCGAATAAACGCTGGAGGGGGTGTAACTTTTAAAGTTCAATTGCATGTAAAGAATTTCACTTTACTTAATCTTCATGCATTAAATGCATGAATCTACTACAGCAACAGCGTCATAAATATTTCAAGTGAAACTACCCAAGTAATTTTGAAATTATGCTGTACGAGAGATGTGGCAAGATGAAAAAAAAAAAATAAATAAATGTCTTTATACACTCGTGTAGAGATGTGTGAGTAAATCAGTAATGGGCATTAGCCAAACTTTAAATTGCAAGTGATCTAGCTGTATTTGGTCTCGTGCAACGAAGAAATGCCCATTACTGCTTCATGTGTACACATGTGTGAATGCATCTAGAGATGCATTTCTAAATGCACTTGAGTTAACTTTTGTTCTTACTATTCTTTTCTGCTGCTTAAACGCCCTTGTTGTCATCATTTGTAGTGAGATAAGGTAATCATTTTTGCATGACATCTTCTTTTAAATGATAAATTTTACAAATATTTACTTATGAAAATATTTCTATGTTACGGTAATTTAAATTCAACTAGCTTAGTAGTCGTTCAGATGATTAATAAAATAAAATGGTTTGAATAGGGTGCTTGATTGAGGAATTTTTAAATTAAATTTTAAACTTGGAGAAAAAAATCATTGAAGTATCGGTCCCCTTATATGAAAAATGGTATTATTCGTATTTACTCCTTAAACATTTTGACAACAACAACAAATAGTAAGTCCAATTTTTGTAACCTAAAGAAAACTGTAATCGTAATACTCACTGCGATGAGCTTTATCTGAAGGATCTCTTCTTAAAATAATACGTCGTTTCGACGAACATATGGGTCCTGAATCAACATCGTGAATAACAATTTTAATCTGTTCACCATCCATCGATGTTTGACGTCGTGGCGCTTCAAGATCTTCTAAATTGGGACCGGTGAAAGCAGCCAATGGGGGTGGTATAGCCGAGGGTATGCCGGAAGTGGGTAGAGCACCGCGTGATTGTAAAGCAGCCAAATCAGGTCTGGACGGGAGATAAAATAAAAAAAAGAAATTTACGTTGAAAATAATTCTCAACAGTTTTTGTGTGAAACAGTTTCGTAAAAATTCCTAATTTAATTAATTTTGTAATCGAGTTAATTACTTTTTTTCGTCAATTTCGAAAATCTCTAAATTAATTTAATTTTGATAAATGTTCAGGATTTTTGTTAAATAACTTTTATAGTTGACTTTTTTACTCACAATTGTGAACCTCTCCTTCGCATACGTCTATCCTCGTCGACCGTTAACACCGGACTACCTTTATCTGGGCTGGGTGATTCATCATTGTTAATATCTTCCGAGGGATGAGGCACACGAAATGAAGGTCTTCGAGAGCCGGGCAAAGCGATCTGTGGACCCAGTGTGGCATCGCCAGGAGAACGTTGAGAAGCTTGAGCAGCTGCTTGCAAAACACCCGGAGCGAAAACATCATAAGCCGATTTTCTAAAAAAAAAAAACATTCACAAAAATTCAATTTATATTAAACTATTAGTAAATACCTTCTGGGCATGGCTGGTATACCCAAACCCATATCAACACCAGCACCCAAACTGCCGGCTACACCGGCACCTGTGGCATTGGCATCATCATCATAACTGTGTTGACGGGCAACTCTTGAGCCACGTCTGGAAGCCATGCGTGAGAGAGGTGGTCCAAAACTTAATTCCTCTTGTCGTGGCGGACTACCCGAGCGACTGGGTGCCATACTATGGCCACCCTTGCGCCAGTCCATATCACCACCGGGTGTCTTGTTGCCTTTCAATTGCTGGAAAACCAAACAAAAAAATTCATTGCAATTTAATTTTCCTCTTCATTTCCAACTTACCCTTTCCAGCTCTTTTAATGACGCAGGTGATACATCTGAATGTCGTCTTAGTTCGGGACTACGAGGTGGGGCCAAAGCAGCACTACCATTTGCAGGCGCTAATGTTTGTGTGCTTGATCCCAATTTGGCATCTGAATGACGTCGTTGCAATGCTTCTAATACTGGTACATCCAGACTAGAGTCTGTTGAATTCTGTGGTATACAAACACGTGAGGCCATCTTTCTTCGACACACACTACAGCGCCACATATTCTGGAACAACAATAAAATTGCAATTGTAAATCAAAATTGCATACCTACATATATTCTAATAAGAAAGAAGTGTGAAAATTTCCATATGTTTTAGCACGTATGGGAAAGGCGTCAATGGTATTTATTGATGTTTTTTTCTTTTTGTATAAAGGTTTTAGTTAGAAGGTGTGTAATTCCTTTGTGTTTATTTGCTATTATAATTGTGTTGTAATATTATTTATTTGTTATCGATTTATCTTCTTGTTTAAAATGCAAATTGCTTTTTATTTATTTATTTAAAAAGGTGCAGGAAAGTTTTGCAGCAGGTTGTGGACGATTTTTTATAAATTTAATATGAACTAAAATTGAACTAAAACGGAACTGAACTAGAACTGAATTAGAACTGAACTAGAACTGAACTAGAACTGAACTAGAACTGAACTAGAACTGAACTAGAACTGAACTAGAACTGAACTAGAACTGAACTAGAACTGAACTAGAACTGAACTAGAACTGAACTAGAACTGAACTAGAACTGAACTAGAACTGAACTAGAACTGAACTAGAACTGAACTAGAACTGTACTGGAACTGAACTAGAACTGAACTAGAACTGAACTAGAACTGAACTAGAACTGAACTAGAACTGAACTAGAACTGACTAGAACTGAACTAGAACTGAACTAGAACTGAACTAGAACTGAACTAGAACTGAACTAGAACTGAACTAGAACAGAACTAGAACTAGAACTAGAACTGAACTAGAACTGAACTAGAACTGAACTAGAACTGAACTAGAACTGAACTAGAACTGAACTAGAACTGAACTAGAACTGAACTAGAACTGAACTAGAACTGAACTAGAACTGACTAGAACTGAACTAGAACTACTAGACGGAACTAGAACTGACTAGAACTAGCTAAACTGAACTAGAACTGAACTAGAACTGAACTAGAACTGAACTAGAACTGACTAGAACTGAACTAGAACTGAACTAGAACTGAACTAGAACTGAACTAGAACTGAACTAGAACTGAACTAGAACTGAACTAGAACTGAACTAGAACTGAACTAGAACTGAACTAGAACTGAACTAGAACTGAACTAGAACTGAACTAGAACTGAACTAGAACTGAACTAGAACTGAACTAGAACTGAACTAGAACTGAACTAGAACTGAACTAGAACTGAACTAGAACTGAACTAGAACTGAACTAGAACTGAACTAGAACTGAACTAGAACTGAACTAGAACTGAACTAGAACTGAACTAGAACTGAACTAGAACTGAACTAGAACTGAACTAGAACTGAACTAGAACTGAACTAGAACTGAACTAGAACTGAACTAGAACTGAACTAGAACTGAACTAGAACTGAACTAGACTGAACTAGAACTGAACTAGAACTGAACTAGAAACTGAACTAGAACTGAACTAGAACTGAACTAGAACTGAACTAGAACTGAACTAGAACTGAACTAGAACTGAACTAGAACTGAACTAGAACTGAACTAGAACTGAACTAGAACTGAACTAGAACTGAACTAGAACTGAACTAGAACTGAACTAGAACTGAACTAGAACTGAACTAGAACTGAACTAGAACTGAACTAGAACTGAACTAGAACTGAACTAGAACTGAACTAGAACTGAACTAGAACTGAACTAGAACTGAACTAGAACTGAACTAGAACTGAACTAGAACTGAACTAGAACTGAACTAGAACTGAACTAGAACTGAACTAGAACTGAACTAGAACTGAACTAGAACTGAACTAGAACTGAACTAGAACTGAACTAGAACTGAACTAGAACTGAACTAGAACTGAACTAGAACTGAACTAGAACTGAACTAGAACTGAACTAGAACTGAACTAGAACTGAACTAGAACTGAACTAGAACTGAACTAGAACTGAACTAGAACTGAACTAAACTGAACTAGAACTGAACTAGAACTGAACTAGAACTGAACTAGAACTGAACTAGAACTGAACTAGAACTGAACTAGAACTGAACTAGAACTGAACTAGAACTGAACTAGAACTGAACTAGAACTGAACTAGAACTGAACTAGAACTCTAGAACTGAACTAGAACTGAACTAGAACTGAACTAGAACTGAACTAGAACTGAACTAGAACTGAACTAGAACTGAACTAGAACTGAACTAGAACTGAACTAGAACTGAACTAGAACTGAACTAGAACTGAACTAGAACTGAACTAGAACTGAACTAGAACTGAACTAGAACTGAACTAGAACTGAACTAGAACTGAACTAGAACTGAACTAGAACTGAACTAGAACTGAACTAGAACTGAACTAGAACTGAACTAGAACTGAACTAGAACTGAACTAGAACTGAACTAGAACTGAACTAGAACTGAACTAGAACTGAACTAGAACTGAACTAGAACTGAACTAGAACTGAACTAGAACTGAACTAGAACTGAACTAGAACTGAACTAGAACTGAACTAGAACTGAACTAGAACTGAACTAGAACTGAACTAGAACTGAACTAGAACTGAACTAGAACTGAACTAGAACTGAACTAGAACTGAACTAGAACTGAACTAGAACTGAACTAGAACTGAACTAGAACTGAACTAGAACTGAACTAGAACTGAACTAAACTGAACTAGAACTGAACTAGAACTGAACTAGAACTGAACTAGAACTGAACTAGAACTGAACTAGAACTGAACTAGAACTAGAACTGAACTAGAACTGAACTAGAACTGAACTAGAACTGAACTAGAACTGAACTAGAACTGAACTAGAACTGAACTAGAACTGAACTAGAACTGAACTAGAACTGAACTAGAACTGAACTAGAACTGAACTAGAACTGAACTAGAACTGAACTAGAACTGAACTAGAACTGAACTAGAACTGAACTAGAACTGAACTAGAACTGAACTAGAACTGAACTAGAACTGAACTAGAACTGAACTAGAACTGAACTAGAACTGAACTAGAACTGAACTAGAACTGAACTAGAACTGAACTAGAACTGAACTAGAACTGAACTAGAACTGAACTAGAACTGAACTAGAACTGAACTAGAACTGAATTAGAACTGAACTAGAACTGAACTAGAACTGAACTAGTAAAGGTTTTATGAATTTTATAAATATAGTTTATTTTTAAAATGTTCAAAAATAAAACTTTTTCACATAAGTATTTCTCTGAGTGTAATTATTAAAATTATATTAGGGTTGCAGTTTTATTTGCTTTTTTCTGCCATTTAAATTTGTATGTTTGGCTGTGTTTAAATGTTGTGCCTCATGTGAGGTTGCATGAAACCAAATACAAGCTTACGTATGTACGTATACACCACCAGCTGACTAAAAATTTTTCCATTTTAATTAACTTAGCAACAATTAGCCAAAATGGAAAAACCATAGAAACTTTTAAACACAAATACATTCATATGCACATAATTTTTTTTCAAGTCCAGCAAACATTTAGATAAAAATTAAATTTTGACTCATACAATTCTGCCTTGAGCAAAGTTGTATTAAGTTGAATACCAATGTATGTATGTGGAAATGTTTGCTGGGTTAGAACACATCTGTATTACAATTTGAACATTAAATAGCTGTATTTTAGTTCTCATTTCATTCATTATGGCCCAACACATTCAAGCAGAAAAAACCCTGCCGTTCTGGGTGGCTGTTATGATTTCTATTCTTTGATTAGCACAGGACAATAAATTATGTATTTGATTATTTATTAGAAACACTAATTTATTTCTAATTACTTTTTAAATCGAGATATAAAATGGCTACTGTCTAATATACCAGGAGTAAATGATTGGACTTTGGGGGTTGCCAAGTAAAAGGATACCATGTTGTTTTTTTAGGGAAACTTTCGGGGCTCGTAGTAGAAATCTACACAAATATTACGTTTGTTTTGTGGCTGCTGTTTATTGTATTTTTGTTAGCAAAAATATACAAATATAAAAAAGCTTGTTGAAGCTTTAAAAAGGCACATCAACAACGTCCTGTCTTCCGTGCAAAAGGAAGTGAAAGGAAAAAAATATATAAAAATATTTTTATTTTCACAAAAGATCTGACATTAACAGAAAATTCGCATGTTTTTAATAAATATTTTTGTAAAACGCTCAAACACACATATACACACGAAAACCACAAACACAACAGCAAATTAATGAAATTGTTATGGTCTTTTGAAAAGATTATATTAAATAATTAAATAATCATTTTAAGTATGTATTTAGAGAGAGAAATTAACGAAATTTATTTTTAGAAAAGTTTTCAAAAATAACGGGGAAACATTTTTTAAATTGATTAATTTTGATTTAAGTCAAGACTAAGTTTAATAACTGCGGTACTCTTGAGAGTGGGAGTTTAGCAGATTAACGAGAACCGCAATGAAACTATCCGCTGTCCAAGTATATGGCTTTACTCCAAAATACATTATATAGAAATAACTACAGACTAAAGACTAGACTACAGTCTAGACTGTAGACCAGACTATAAACTCGACTATAGACTAGACTATAGATTAGACTATAGACTAGACTATAGACTAGACTGTAGACTAGATTATAGACTAGACTATAGACTAGACTATAGACTAGACTATAGACTAGACTATAGACTAGACTATAGACTAGACTGTAGACTAAACTATAGACTAGACTATAGACTAGACTATAGACTAGACTGTAGACTAAACTATAGACTAGACTATAGAGTAGACTGTAGACTAGACTATAGACTAGACTGTAGACTAGACTATAGACTAGACTATAGACTAGACTATAGACTAGACTATAGACTAGACTATAGACTAGACTATAGACTAGACTATAGACTAGACTATAGACTAGACTATAGACTAGACTATAGACTAGACTATAGACTAGACTATAGACTAGACTATAGACTAGACTATAGACTAGACTATAGACTAGACTATAGACTAGACTATAGACTAGACTATAGACTAGACTATAGACTAGACTATAGACTAGACTATAGACTAGACTATAGACTAGACTATAGACTAGACTATAGACTAGACTATAGACTAGACTATAGACTAGACTATAGACTAGACTATAGACTAGACTATAGACTAGACTATAGACTAGACTATAGACTAGACTATAGACTAGACTATAGACTAGACTATAGACTAGACTATAGACTAGACTATAGACTAGACTAGACTATAGACTAGACTATAGACTAGACTATAGACTAGACTATAGACTAGACTATACTAGACTATAGACTAGACTATAGACTAGACTATAGACTAGACTATAGACTAGACTATAGACTAGACTATAGACTAGACTATAGACTAGACTATAGACTAGACTATAGACTAGACTATAGACTAGACTATAGACTAGACTATAGACTAGACTATAGACTAGACTATAGACTAGACTATAGACTAGACTATAGACTAGACTATAGACAGACTATAGACTAGACTATAGACTAGACTATAGACTAGACTATAGACTAGACTATAGACTAGACTATAGACTAGACTATAGACTAGACTATAGACTAGACTATAGACTAGACTATAGACTAGACTAGACTATAGATTAGACTATAGACTAGACTATAGACTAGACTATAGACTAGACTATAGACTAGACTATAGACTAGACTAGACTAGACTATAGACTAGACTAGACTATAGACTAGACTAGACTATAGACTAGACTAGACTATAGACTAGACTATAGACTAGACTATAGACTAGACTATAGACTAGACCAGCGGTTCCCACCGTTTTTTACTTCGCGGACCCCTTGAGGAATTTATTTAATTTCACGGACCCCCATACATATTTTGATATCTTATTGTTATAAATAACACTGTGATACAAAAGTGAAGAAAAATAAAATGCAGGCGTTCTCATATACCAAATCTATTTCGTTATAGTCCATAGAGTACGAATATATTTTTTAGTTTTCCCCTATCACTTCGTTAACTTACTTTTAAGAGCAAAAGATGCGAAAAAGAGCCATTTTTGAAGTTTTAAATTTGAAAAATCATAAGTTTAGTAGTTTTCATCCGATTTTCAAATCCGATATTTTTTTAATGATACAAGTGTCTTTTAATCCAAAAAAAAAAATGTCTGAGTTACGGTCGATTAAGTAAAAAAACTCACACTTTTTTAAAAAATTTTCATTTTCATCATGCTCTACTTTGACCATGAGGCAGTGAGTTCATCTTTTATTACTTTCCTGAAGAATCACATAAAGGAAGGTTTCTAAAACTTGTTATTTCATAAAAATCTATGAAAAACTGGATGATTTATGCCAATTTTTCTAATAGCATGTTTCTCGAATTTTTGGTTTTCTCCATACAAATTAATTTTTGTATAAAAATATTTATAAACATTTTTTAAACTTGTTACAAAGAAAACCAGAAACATGAACGTTTTTGTATGGAAGAAATATGCTATATTTTTATAAAACTTAGCACAACTCATAACCTTTTTCATCGATTATCATAAATTGACCATCATTGGAAACCCAACTTAATGTGCCTTTTTCAAATGTAATAAAAGCTAAAGTTACTGCTTCATGGCCAACGTACACAGAAAAAATGGAATTCAAAATCAACAAAAAATTCATAAAGCCAAGTATTTTTTTTTTACTAAAATAGGACCTATCACGAAATTCGTAAAATCAAGTACTCAAATTCGTAAATTCTTTATTGAAAAAATTTCAGGATTTTTCTTATTAAAATAATATACTATTTACGAAAAACATTAATAAATAATCGCAACATTTCCAAACAATTATTTTACTGAAACAATAACACAAGTTATTAGTATTTGTACTGAAATTCAAGCAAATATGTTATCTGAAACATTTAAATTATTTATTGTATTTTGGCAATAATAATAAGAAAATTTTTCATTGAATCTATAAAAATTTGTTAAAAAAAAAATATTTAAAACTAAAAGTAGTAAAAAATTACATATATATTTACAACATTTTTAAGAAAACTTTTCTAATTCTAGAAACTATTATTTTGTACTGTGAAAACTGAAACACTTATACATTAAATGTTATAAACCAAATAAGAATTATATCAATTCGTTTTAGTACATTCCAAAACTGGTTTTATTGTTGTATTCCATATGCTGACATAAAAATAAAACTCAAACAAAAACATTTATTGAATCAGTAAAAATATTTACTGAAAGTTAAATTTATTTCAATAAAGTGTTTGTTAGAAAATATTTCCTTCTGTGTGAACATCAAACAAATTCGTTATAAACCCAAATAAAAATATTAATAAAAATAGAAATTAAATTTAAGCAACCGATTGTTAAGAAAAAAATTGTGCATATTTTTTCTGTGTAGAGCAGTATGAAAATTAAAAATTGTGAAAAAAGTGTGAGTTTTTTTACTTAAATGGCCGTAACCAAGACATTAATCATAAATTTTGGATTTATTTTTTTGGGTTGAAAGACAACACTCGTATCTTTAAATATCCAATTTGAAAATCGGTTGCAAACTACCAAACATATATTTTTTTTTAAGTTAAAACTTCAAAAATAGCTCTTTTTCACAACTTTTGCTCTTAAAAAGGAACTAAACGAAGTGATCGGGAAAATTAAAAATAAATTCCTACTCTATGGACTATAACGAAATGGAATTGGTATATGAGAACCCCTGCATTTTTTTGCTGTATCACTGTGTAATTGTTCGTCCGAAAATTGTCTAAGTCCTGGTCCATAAACCCTATAAAATATTCCCGTACATTGAGAACATTTAGTATTTCGGAGATGTTTTCAATTTCATGGTTTTAAATATAGAATGACTTCTACCATGATGTTTAATTTTATGATCGTGAGAGCTTTCATGTTCATTTCTCGTCAAGGTAGAGAAAAGGTTTCTTTAACAAGTATTGTCGACATGTGCTTAAAGAGTCATGTTTCTAAATTTTTTTGCGATTGCATAGGAGTAAGCTGAGTATGTAAGCTAAGTTTTCGGGAAAATATGTGAAAGTTAGACTTCTTCGATGTTGTTGCGGAATGCGTTACCCAATATGACCTGGACTCTTTGCGAATGTACTGTGAATTTGGATCTTAAATTTGAATTTTAAAATACCTACGAATTATTTTACTGCGTGGTTTTGACTATTTACGCAAAACGCTATGAATTTTCTGATGTTGATTTAATAATATTGGACAACAAAATGAAGTTAAAATCTGTGTATCACGTTGGAATGGAATATTTATATTTAAAATTAACTAGATTAACACTTTTGCTTACAATTTAAAAAAATATTATGAAATGTGACCTAACTTCATATTCCGGGATACCAGTATCAGTATTTAATTCTAAGGCAAATCATTATCCGTCTGCTATAAAAACATTTATTTCGATACATATATATTTATAAAAATTACAAATCACGTAATACTTTACTTTATAAAAGTGAAACAATAAATTTGTAGGGCCTAGCTTCATCCTGATAAACGACCGAAACAATAAAATTCAAAGAGTCACCAACAAATCTGGGATTATTGAATAAAAATTGTGTATTTTAGTATTTATGAAAAATTTGGAGATATTTTTAATATTTTGTAACATATAGAGAATTTTTTATTCATGATTTTTTTCGTTCGTCTTCGCGGACCCCCTAGGATTTTGCTACGGACCACTAGGGGTCCGCGGACCCCCTTTTGGGAACCGTTGGACTAGACTATAGACTAGACTATAGACTAGACTATAGACTAGACTATAGACTAGACTATAGACTAGACTATAGACTAGACTATAGACTAGACTATAGACTAGACTATAGACTAGACTATAGACTAGACTATAGACTAGACTATAGACTAGACTATAGACTAGACTATAGACTAGACTATAGACTAGACTATAGACTAGACTATAGACTAGACTATAGACTAGACTATAGACTAGAGATAGACTAGACTATAGACTAGACTATAGACTAGACTATAGACTAGACTATAGACTAGACTATAGACTAGACTATAGACTAGACTATAGACTAGACTATAGACTAGACTATAGACTAGACTATAGACTAGACTATAGACTATAGACTATAGACTAGACTATAGACTAGACTATAAACTAGACTATAGACAGCTATAACTAACTATAGACTAGACTATAGACTAGACATAGACTAGACTATAGACTAGACTATAGACTAGACTATAGACTAGACTATAGACTAGACTATAGACTAGACTATAGACTAGACTATAGACTAGACTATAGACTAGACTAGACTAGACTATAGACTAGACTATAACTAGACTATAGACTAGACTATAGACTAGACTATAGACTAGACTATAGACTAGACTATAGACTAGACTATAGACTAGACTATAGACTAGACATAGACTAGACTATAGACTAGACTATAGACTATACTATAGATTAGACTATAGTTTATACTATAGACTAGACTATAGACTAGACTATAGACTAGACTATAGACTAGACTATAGACTATACTATAGATTAGACTAAGACTAGACTATAGTTTAGACTATAGACTAGACTAGACTATAGATTAGACTATAGACTAGACTACAGACTAGAACTATATACTAGGCTATAGACTAGACTATAGACTAGGCTATAGAAAAGACCTTTATCTAATGTCTAATAATATAAATCATGACTTAAGTTTACTCTGATTTCCAAATATGTATATCCCAGGTTGCTGTAAAATGTTCATTGCTAAATAATATACTTTGATAACCCGCTTAATATTATCACTCTCCCCTTAGGTTTGAAGCGTAATTAAGTAGTTGCAAGTAGTGTTCAAATTTCTCCATTAAATCCTTTTACATTATCATGCTACTCTAATTCCTCAAGTGTGTATGAATGTAATTGAGAAATTTTCCAATTTTCTTTCCATTTTCCCACTCTTACTTGCCCTTACCGCCATCTTGCAAGCTGTAATATATTGCAAGGTATTGTAAATATTATTTAGTGTAATCTAAACTTTAATTATTTTTACATTATGAGTTAAGGTATGAAACGTATGTGGGTGTTCTATACGCTCTTTTATACTTTGATATTATGAATCAGCTCTATAAAACTTAAACATGTTGCAAGGATTATGTTGTACTATATTACAGCTTGTGGCATTAGCCATCAGTATTATCATCAGCAACAGCAGCATTATCATCATCATTAGTAATCAATAGTGTTTTGTAATGTAGTAACATTCTTAAAGTAAGAATTTTATACTTTTCTAATGAGGTAAATTTTCTCATATTCTCTAACAATATTATAGTCCTGTCATATTTTTAATTACCATTAGGGAAAAGTTTTAAGCAAAAAAATATGTTAAGTAGTAGTTATGATATGATTATAAAAGGCAGCCTTGAAGTAATTTTAATTAAGGCAAAAAAATATAACAGGCATTGTATAATCAAAAGATACCTTAAATATGGATCTATATAAATGAAATATTTAAATAGCTTCACTTAAGATTACAAACGACTAAAAAGTGATAGTTATTTGCGAGCTAAATTATCTACAATTACTTGAAAACTCGCGTTATGATTTTTCGAGTCGCCTATATACAGATGTATGTTGTACATCTGTTGCCCATGTGGAAAACCTTCCAATTTATTACCCAAATGTTCACAAGGATGCCGAAATTGTTGGTGAAAACTTTAATGAGAGAAACCAGATATACGAATTTAAGTATTTAATTAGTATGGGTGCCACTCCCCTATTCATAGTTGCCATGTTTTCCGAAATTGTTCAAATCTCAATGTTCTGTGTAAATTTGAGTTTCCCAGATATAGTTAGTTAGTTAGTTAGTTAGTTAGTTAGTTAGTTAGTTAGTTAGTTGTAGTTACTTAGTTAGTAGTTAGTTAGTAGTTAGGAGTTAGTTAGTAGTTAGTTAGGTTAGTAGTTAGTTAGTTAGTTAGTTAGTTAGTTAGTTAGTTAGTTAGTTAGTAGTTAGTTAGTTAGTTAGTAGTTAGTTAGTTAGTTAGTTAGTAGTAGTTAGTAGTTAGTAGTTAGTAGTTAGTTAGTTAGTTAGTTAGTTAGTTAGTTAGTTAGTTAGTAGTTAGTTAGTTAGTTAGTAGTTAGTTAGTTAGTTAGTTAGTTGTTAGTTAGTTAGTAGTTAGTTAGTAGTTAGTTAGTTAGTTAGTAGTTAGTTAGTTAGTTAGTTAGTTAGTTAGTTAGTTAGTTAGTAGTTAAGTTAGTTAGTAGTTAGTAGTTAGTTAGTTAGTTAGTTAGTTAGTAGTTAGTTAGTTAGTTAGTTAGTAGTTAGTTAGTTAGTTAGTTAGTTAGTTAGTTAGTTAGTTAGTTAGTTAGTTAGTAGTTAGTTAGTTAGTAGTTAGTTAGTTAGTAGTTAGTTTAGGTAGTTAGTTAGTTAGTTAGTTAGTAGTTAGTTAGTTAGTAGTTAGTTAGTAGTTAGTTAGTTAGTTAGTTAGTTAGTTAGTAGTTAGTTAGTTAGTTAGTTAGTTAGTTAGTAGTTAGTTAGTTAGTTAGTTAGTAGTTAGTTAGTTAGTTAGTTAGTTAGTTAGTTAGTTAGTTAGTTAGTAGTTAGTTAGTTAGTTAGTTAGTTAGTTAGTTAGTTAGTTAGTAGTTAGTTAGTTAGTTAGTAGTTAGTTAGTTAGTTAGTTAGTAGTTAGTAGTTAGTAGTAGTTAGTTAGTTAGTTAGTTGTTAGTAGTTAGTAGTTAGTTAGTTAGTTAGTTAGTTAGTAGTTAGTTAGTTAGTGTTAGTTAGTTAGTTAGTTAGTTAGTTAGTTAGTAGTAGTTAGTTAGTTAGTTAGTAGTAGTTAGTTAGTTAGTTAGTTAGTTAGTTAGTAGTTAGTTAGTTAGTTAGTAGTTAGTTAGTAGTTAGTTAGTAGTTAGTTAGTTAGTTAGTTAGTTAGTAGTTAGTTAGTTAGTTAGTTAGTTAGTTAGTAGTAGTTAGTTAGTTAGTTAGTTAGTTAGTTAGTTAGTTAGTTAGTTAGTTAGTTAGTGTTAGTTAGTTAGTAGTTAGTAGTAGTTAGTTAGTTAGTTAGTTAGTTAGTTAGTTAGTTAGTTAGTTAGTTAGTTAGTTAGTTAGTTAGTTAGTTAGTTAGTTAGTAGTTAGTAGTTAGTTAGTAGTTAGTTAGTTAGTTAGTTAGTAGTTAGTTAGTTAGTTAGTAGTAGTTAGTAGTTAGTTAGTTAGTTAGTTTAGGTAGTTAGTTAGTTAGTTAGTTAGTTAAGTTCGTTAGTAGTTAGTTAGTTAGTTAGTAGTTAGTAGTTAGTTAGTTAGTTAGTTAGTTAGTTAGTTAGGTAGTTAGTTAGTTAGTTAGTTAGTAGTTAGTTAGTTAGTTAGTTAGTTGTTAGTTAGTTAGTTAGTTAGTTAGTATTAGTTAGTTAGTTAGATGGTCTAGATGCAATATTATCTAACTACTTCATTCTTACTTAAGCATTATAAGTACAAATATAACATTTAATTTAATTTCTTCAAAATTGCTGGATCATCCCCATATTTACGTGTCATGACAACTCAGTAGTCAAGGGCATCAAAAATTCCTTTTAAACGACCTTCGTACTTTTCATAATTTATTTATTTTTTACACCTGACACGAAGAAGGTGTTACCACTTCAAATACAAATTACACATTGTTTTACATGAGTAAAATTAATGTTTACACGTCATTTTTGGAATTGATTACAGAATGAGATATGTACAAAAAGAGTGTGTAAAAGTTAGATAATAAATTAATACGAACAAAACGTGTACTTAGTTGCACAAAAATTAATAACAATTATTAGTACTATTTAATTAGCTTTTAATGTTATTGATTAACTAAATATTGGTAATTGAATTAGACAATTTCATTGTTTAAGAGTTATTATTACCAACGATCGAGTTAACCCTAGGTAACGACTTGTAACCAATAAAGTATTCAGTATAATATGAATTTCATATGTAACTACAGATTTATATCAGATAAAACTCTTCAAGTAAACAATCTGTGCAGTTCTTAATAGGATATCAGTGTATTCAAAGGCAACTAGTAGGTTATATGTTTAATGATAACAAGCAATTATTCAACCTACAGAATGTTATAGAAATTTATATTTGAAATGTAAATCATTGCCCTCCTTATTAAGCTATAAGTATTTGAATGCTTGTCGGCATACAGTTTTTATTCGTTTAACCCACAGTTGTCATTTAAATTATCGTCTTTAGTTTTAAAAATTAAATCAACTTCCTTATTATTTAACCCACACTTTACAATACCCAACCCATTTTGTAAATTTATTACATTTACTCCATTAAAAGCCACATTTATGTGCAAATTTTTCCTTTAATTTCTTTTGTATTAAAAACTATCCAACAATAACATCGCCATCATCATCAACTTACCGCATCCTCATTTTCCTCCAATTTACTATAGCTGGCACAATCTTCACACACACGCTGCTGGCATTCGAAACACGTCTTATGGAAGTCATCGGGTTTAAATGATTTCAAACACACCCGACAAGCACCCGCTCGACGTCCGGGTTCTGTATTTGTTTTGAGGAATTTGAAGTGCCACCACCACTACTAATACTGCCACTTGTCGCTGACGTTGTTGTACTTGTTGTATTATTATTATTGTTGTTATTTTGATTTGCCGCTGCAATCCTGTTGCTGTTGATAGTTGCCATAAGTGGCATCCGTATCTGTTGGTATTAACGATGGACGTGGTGACATTTTATTCACTAGAAAAGGAAAAAAGAAAAGGAAAATGTCTTCTTAGTTGCTTTTTGAACAGAATGGAAGAATAGTTGATGGAATAATAATAAGCGACAATAATAAAAATATCTAAAAAGGGGAAATTGCTTAGAATAACAGCGAATAATGTAATTAAATTAAATAAAAGTTATAACGCCATGTTTTTCGACTCTACATACAAATGGAATATCACCAGAAAAGAAACTTCTGTTCTGTTATCGACAATTGTGCCAAGTTTTCATGAAGTCTTTGCAATGACTTGACTACAAATAATTGTTAAAACTAATATTATTGTTGCAATTTATATGCAGAAAACAAAACCTCAGTAGTTTTGTTATTGAATTTGTATAAAATTTTCTTAGTGAACTAAATTTACCATGAAGTAGATTCTAAATGATTTCATTAATAAGAAAATATCTACTTGAGAATTGTTGTATATCATGTGATTGCTTGAATTTTAATGTTAAATGGAACACTTATTATGTCTACGGTTTTACAGCTATTACACACAAAACTACTATAGTCTAGTCTATAGTCTAGTCTATAGTCTAGTCTATAGTCTAGTCTATAGTCTAGTCTATAGTCTAGTCTATAGTCTAGTCTATAGTCTAGTCTATAGTCTAGTCTATAGTCTAGTCTATAGTCTAGTCTATAGTCTAGTCTATAGTCTAGTCTATAGTCTAGTCTATAGTCTAGTCTATAGTCTAGTCTATAGTCTAGTCTATAGTCTAGTCTATAGTCTAGTCTATAGTCTAGTCTATAGTCTAGTCTATAGTCTAGTCTATAGTCTAGTCTATAGTCTAGTCTATAGTCTAGTCTATAGTCTAGTCTATAGTCTAGTCTATAGTCTAGTCCATCTAGTCCATAGTCTAGTCTATAGTCTAGTCTATAGTCTAGTCTATAGTCTAGTCTATAGTCTAGTCTATAGTCTAGTCTATAGTCTAGTCTATAGTCTAGTCTATAGTCTAGTCTATAGTCTAGTCTATAGTCTAGTCTATAGTCTAGTCTATAGTCTAGTCTATAGTCTAGTCTATAGTCTAGTCTATAGTCTAGTCTATAGTCTAGTCTATAGTCTAGTCTATAGTCTAGTCTATAGTCTAGTCTATAGTCTAGTCTATAGTCTAGTCTATAGTCTAGTCTATAGTCTAGTCTATAGTCTAGTCTATAGTCTATAGTCTAGTCTATAGTCTAGTCTATAGTCTAGTCTATAGTCTATAGTCTAGTCTATAGTCTATAGTCTAGTCTATAGTCTATAGTCTATAGTCTAGTCTATAGTCTAGTCTATAGTCTATAGTCTAGTCTATAGTCTAGTCTATAGTCTAGTCTATAGTCTAGTCTATAGTCTAGTCTATAGTCTAGTCTATAGTCTAGTCTATAGTCTTGTCTATAGTCTAGTCTATAGTCTAGTCTATCTAGTCTATAGTCTAGTCTATAGTCTAGTCTATAGTCTAGTCTATAGTCTAGTCTATAGTCTAGTCTATAGTCTAGTCTATAGTCTAGTCTATAGTCTAGTCTATAGTCCTAGTCTATAGTCTAGTCTATAGTCTAGTCTATAGGTCTAGTCTATAGTCTAGTCCTATAGTCTAGTCTATAGTCTAGTCTATAGTCTAGTCTATAGTCTAGTCTATAGTCTAGTCTATAGTCTAGTCTATAGTCTAGTCTATAGTCTAGTCTATAGTCTAGTCTATAGTCTAGTCTATAGTCTAGTCTATAGTCTAGTCTATAGTCCTAGTCTATAGTCTAGTCTATAGTCTAGTCTATAGTCTAGTCTATAGTCTAGTCTATAGTCTAGTCTATAGTCTAGTCTATAGTCTAGTCTATAGTCTAGTCTATAGTCTAGTCTATAGTCTAGTCTATAGTCTAGTCTATAGTCTAGTCTATAGGCTTCTATAGTCTAGTCTATAGTCTAGTCTATAGTCTAGTCTATAGTCTAGTCTATAGCTAGTCTATAGTTAGTCTATAGTCTAGTCTATAGTCTAGTCTATAGTCTAGTCTATAGTAGTCTTAGTCTATAGTCTAGTCTATAGTCTAGTCTATAGTCTAGTCTATAGTCTAGTCTATAGTCTAGTCTATAGTCTAGTCTATAGTCTAGTCTATAGTCTAGTCTATAGTCTAGTCTATAGTCTAGTCTATAGTCTAGTCTATAGTCTAGTCTATAGTCTAGTCTATAGTCTAGTCTATAGTCTAGTCTATAGTCTAGTCTATGGGCTAGTCTATAGTCTAGTCTATAGTCTAGTCTATAGGCTAGTCTATAGTCTAGTCTATAGTCTAGTCTATAGTTTAGTCTATAGTCTAGTCTATAGTCTAGTCTATAGTCTAGTCTATAGTCTAGTCTATAGTCTAGTCTATAGTCTAGTCTATAGTCTAGTCTATAGTCTAGTCTATAGTCTAGTCTATAGTCTAGTCTATAGTCTAGTCTATAGTCTAGTCTATAGTCTAGTCTATAGTCTAGTCTATAGTCTAGTCTATAGTCTAGTCTATAGTCTAGTCTATAGTCTAGTCTATAGTCTAGTCTATAGTCTAGTCTAGTCTAGTCTATAGTCTAGTCTATAGTCTAGTCTATAGTCTAGTCTATAGTCTAGTCTATAGTCTAGTCTATAGTCTAGTCTATAGTCTAGTCTATAGTCTAGTCTATAGTCTAGTCTATAGCTCTATAGTCTATAGTCTAGTCTATAGTCTAGTCTATAGTCTAGTCTATAGTCTAGTCTATAGTCTAGTCTATAGTCTAGTCTATAGTCTAGTCTATAGTCTAGTCTATAGTCTAGTCTATAGTCTAGTCTATAGTCTAGTCTATAGTCTAGTCTATAGTCTAGTCTATAGTCTAGTCTATAGTCTAGTCTATAGTCTAGTCTATAGTCTAGTCTATAGTCTAGTCTATAGTCTAGTCTATAGTCTAGTCTATAGTCTAGTCTATAGTCTAGTCTATAGTCTAGTCTATAGTCTAGTCTATAGTCTAGTCTATAGTCTAGTCTATAGTCTAGTCTATAGTCTAGTCTATAGTCTAGTCTATAGTCTAGTCTATAGTCTAGTCTATAGTCTAGTCTATAGTCTAGTCTATAGTCTAGTCTATAGTCTAGTCTATAGTCTAGTCTATAGTCTAGTCTATAGTCTAGTCTATAGTCTAGTCTATAGTCTAAGTCTATAGTCTAGTCTATAGTCTAGTGTATAGTCTAGTCTATAGTCTAGTCTATAGTCTAGTCTATAGTCTAGTCTATAGTCTAGTCTATAGTCTAGTCTATAGTCTAGTCTATAGTCTAGTCTATAGTCTAGGTCTATAGTCTAGTCTATAGTCTATAGCTTGTTTATAGTCTATAGTTAAATCTATAGTTTAGACTACAGTTAATCTATTGTCTAGTCTATGTTATAATCTATAGTTTTCTTTATAGTCTATTCTTAGTAATTTATTTGTGCACCTGAAATATAGGCAATAGTATTTATCCAACTATTATTTCTTTCATTTTGTAATATATGTACGTATGTCATCGTTTTAGTTTTTCAATTTCCTACCAACTGTCACAGCAAAATTATACTCAACTTTTGTCGTAAATCAAAAGTAAATACACGAACCACATTCAACACTTAAGCAATATTCCTAGCAGTAATATGGACAGAAAATCAATCAAACTTTCGAAAACTTATGTGTTAGAATAAAGTCACTTGTTAAATTTCTAAAGTACATATACTAAGAACTAAATGCTAGTAAAATGAAAAACCACATACTTAGAACAGTAAAATATACTTAAAATATCATTCACTCATAAATTAAATAAAACATTATTCTTGTTTTAAATTGTCTCATTCATTCATTAGTTTCATTTTAAATGAAACAGGTGTCCTGATGATAAGCAGCTCCTAACATTAGTTTGCTTAATGATGTTAGGCAGTGTTTAGAAGCATAATTTATAATACATAGAACCTAGTAGTGCTGGGTATCAAACTATTTCGAAAGCTCTAAAATGGAGCAGAGCTTTAACCACTTTATCATTGTAATGCTCCTGTACGACTTAACTGTAGTAAATTTTTATAATTTTTTTGACACCAGATTCAGTTGTAAATTATTGTACTTGCGAAAGGAGTCAATTGTATCCCTTAATGTAACAGGGTATATTGGATGTTTCTTAGATGTATACAAATTGTTGTAAGTTTTAACCAAAAACTTTTGGAAAATTTCAACAAAAACATCCATAGCTGTAGTCAAACATACTTGCCAACACTTTTTAATAGTTCATGTTAAAGTAACGACACCTTGTCAGGAATTTTACACAAAATGTTTGAATGAAAATTGTCTTAAGTCATTTTATTCTCTACTCTTAAGCAAAAGTGACAAGTTTTAGTAGTTAATTTGGAGCATCTCAAGAGATCGGAAATATTTTTGAAAATATAGGTTTTCCCAGGGTTTTTCATTATAATTAAATTTTTTGTACTTTTGTAAAATTAGACAAGGGCTTAAATAATATTTCGTATTATACACGAAATTTTCTTTAATATTATGAAAAAATTAGTTCCAATTTTTTTTCTTAAAGTTAAACATGGTTTATTTTCAGTGTATATAAGTTTTTACTATAACATTTTTTCCAAAAACTATATTTATGTGTGAATTGCTAAAATCCTTATCTTTTAAAAATCCACTTTTATTAAACGTTTTGTTCCAGTTTTTTTTTTCTTTGCTCTGAAGTATTTCACATATACACATGTCTCACAAATTGCATTTAACTCGTGTATATAAAAAACACTCACAAATATAATCTTTTTACTGGCCACAAATGTATGAAAATATTTCATTTAAAATATTATAAAAAATAGCAATGGAAAAAGAAAAAAATACTTGAAATTTATAGTCACATTGCCAGCGCAAGAGATCTTTGTAGAAATGATAAAGGGAAAGGTAATAACGAATTTTAGATGCCCTTTCTTAGTCCTAGTATGAATTTAAATTAAAATTTAAAACATCTTTGTAATTATTAGAAACACCATTCTTAACAGTTTTTTGAAACTTTTGAACCAAACCAAGTCTATTATAATGCCCAAAAGCCCCGAAATTGTAGATCCATAAATATTTCAAAATATGATTTCTAACTGTTAGCAGGTTGGCAGGTTAGAGCATGCAAATGCACAATTTAACTAAACTCAAACTATATTTATTTTTCAGATATTTTACCCACAATACTATAATTTATTTAAAAATTACGTGGTTAATTCTGGTTACAGAAACTCGTAACACAAACTTGTACACTATTTTCTGTTTGTACTTAAAATGTGACTTTTTCTATTTGCTATTTACACATGAGGATTCTGTTTCTACAACATACCTACGAAATAGGAACACTGAAGTGTGTATGTATGTAGGTGGCTAGGTGTGCATTTCTAGTATATGGACTCTTCTCAGCTGTAGTACGTGCTTGAGTGCTAAAGTAGGGTGTTTTCTATTGTGGTGAAAATTAAACATTAAGTAAAATATAGACTATGGACCAGACTACAGATTAGACTGTATACTACACTATATACTAGACTATAGGCTAGACTATAGACTAGACTATAGGCTAGACTATTGACTGGAATATAGACTAGACTAGGACTAGACTTTAGACTAGACTATACACTAGACTTTAGACTAGACTATAGACTAGATTAGACTATAGACTAGACTAGGCTAGACTACACTAGACTAGAATAGACTATAGACTAGACTACAGACTAGACTATAGACTAGACTATAGACTAGACTATAGACTAGACTATAGACTAGACTATAGACTAGACTATAGACTAGACTATAGACTAGACTATAGACTAGACTATAGACTAGACTATAGACTAGACTATAGACTAGACTATAGACTAGACTATAGACTAGACTATAGACTAGACTATAGACTAGACTATAGACTAGACTATAGACTAGACTATAGACTAGACTATAGACTAGACTATAGACTAGACTATAGACTAGACTATAGACTAGACTATAGACTAGACTATAGACTAGACTATAGACTAGACTATAGACTAGACTATAGACTAGACTATAGACTAGACTATAGACCAGACTATAGACTAGACTATAGACTAAACTATAGACTAAACTATAGACTAGACTATAGACTAGACTATAGACTGGACTATATAGAAGAGACTATAGACTAGACTATATAGACTAGACTATAGACTAGACTATAGACTAGACTATATACTAGACTATATACTAGACTTTAGACTAGACTATAGACTAGACTATAGACTAGACTATAGACTAGACTATAGACTAGACTACAGACTAGACTATATACTAGACTATAGACTAGACTATAGACTAGACTATAGACTAGACTATAGACTAGACTATAGACTAGACTATAGACTAGACTATAGACTAGACTATAGACTAGACTATAGACTAGACTATAGACTAGACTATAGACTAGACTATAGACTAGACTATAGACTAGACTATAGACTAGACTATAGACTAGACTATAAACTAGACTATAGACTAGACTATAGACTAGACTATAGACTAGACTATAGACTAGACTATAGACTAGACTATAGACTAGACTATAGACTAGACTATAGACTATACTAGACTAGACTATAGACTAGACTAGACTAGACTATAGACTAGACTATAGACTAGACCATAGAATAGACTGTAGACTAGACTTTGGACTAGACTATAGACTATACTATAGACTATACTATAGACTAAACTATGGGACTTGACTATGGACTATACTATAGACTAGACTACCGACTAGACTATCGACTAGACTATAGACCAGACTGTAGAATATACTATAGACTAGACTATAGACTAGACAATAGACTAGACTATATACTAGACTATAGACTAGACTATCGACTAGACTATAGACTAGACTATAGACTACACAATAGAGTAGACTATAGGCTAGATTATAGACTAGACTATATACAAGACTATAGACGAAACTATAGAGTAAACTGTACACTAGATTATACACTAGACTATAAACTAGACTGTACACAAAAGTATTCACTAGACTATACACTTGATTATACTCTAGACTATAAACTAGGTTTTACACTAGACTATATACTAGAGTATAGACTAAACTATACACTGCATCATACACTAAATTATTGACTAGACTATACCCTAGACTATACACAAGATTATACACTGGATTATAGACAAGTCTATAGACTAGACCATAGACTAGACTATAGACTAGACTGTAGACTAGACTGTATACTAGACTGTAGTCTAGAATAGACTATAGACTAGACTATAGGCTAGTCTATGGACCAACAAAACACAACATCATAAACATAATTATACACTAGGTTATACTTTAGACTGTACATGTAGACTATACACTAAATTATACACTAGACTTTAAACTATATTATACACTAGACTATAGACCAGCCTATACACTACATCATACACTAGATTATAAACTAAACTATAGACGAGACTACAAATTAGACTATAGACTAGACCATAGATTAGACTATGACTAGACTATATACACTAGAATATAGACTGGACTATACACTAGAGTATATACTAGGCTATAGACTAGACTGTAAACTAAACTATACACAAGAGTATACAATAGAATTTACACTATACAATACATCGATTCTCTTGAAAAATACACCCTTTATCTGTCATTTGTACTTTTGGATGGGTGTGTATTTTACAACAGTCGTAAATATAAATGCATTTTGTTGGTTTGTCTGTCGTTGTGTCAGCTGCATAACAAAGTTAAATGCTAGGAACTATCACCACAATTCAATGTTTCGATATAAGTTCCTTTGTACAAATTCACATTTAAAATTGTGTTAAATGCCATTTGAAATCTTTATTCAATCATTATTCAGGACTTATTATCTGGAAAATCTTTTATGATTTCTGTAATTAAGAAATATAATAACATTTCACGGAATAGGTTTGCAGTATGGAATTAACACTTTCGATATGAACACAGCCACTTTCTCTACATGTTATGGGAATTACATAAACTTTCCCTCATTCGGTAACTTTAAAATCTATCCCACTTATTACTTCCACTTCGTTGAAAATTCATAGTCAGGTACTTTAACAAATTATTTTCTGTATATTTTTCTCTCTTTCTTTCTAATATATTTTACACTCTCATAGGTTCTGCCTTTTATCGTAAAGGTGGCAGTCAGGTAGATATTTGTTATTTTTACAAAATTTACTAGATATTTGCTGAATCGTAAAAAAGTTTACCATTTTCCTAATACTTTGAAACTATCTTATATTATAAAAGTTTTTGTTAAATAGATATTGGCAAAAAAAGTAATAAGAATGATTTAGGTGTTGGAAGGAAATTTATAAAATTAGAGCAAAGACATGTCCGGGCATGCTATTTTTAGTTGTCACATATAACAGCAATTTTTAATCATTAAAACTAAGAGATACAATCTAGCAAACACTTGGAGTTATATTATTAAAAGCTAACAGAACAGTAGTAATTTTCAGTTAGAAAAGTTGCAGGTGTATTGAGAAAACTTTAATTTCATAAAATATCATTTATTTGGCAGTTTTTATCTTTTTGAATATTCGTACTGTTCTAACTATTGCCATTAGAGTGGCCCAAACAATAATTTGATATATACTTTTGTTAACATAAACTGCAGACTGAAAATTTTTGTTAACATGCGCTTTCCGATACGTATGAGTATTTTTTAATTAACAAAAATACTCATACGCCAAGTAAACAATTTCGAATGAAAATCTGTACTTAATCTACAAATTTGTTAAAACACTTGGCACTTTCATCTAAGTGCTTTACTTCAGCTGCACATGTACTAAATATTCAAACGAATTACTAATGTATGTGCTAATAATTATATTTATTGATTTTTTAATTGATTTCTACATGATTAATCCATTAGCATGTTCAAGCGAAAAGGTATCAATGAAGCTGATTTCAAACAAAAGAATATAATTAGACAAACGAAATAGCAAAAGTCAATAAATAATTGAAGAAAAATAAAGGTTGGATATTCATCAGGGCCATTACTTTAACACAATTTTTTAAAATATTAAATAGGCAATATCTATTCCATATAGAGTATCAAAAATACGTCAACTAGAAAATAAACTAGACTTTAAACTAGACTATAGACGAGACCATATAATAGACTATAAACTAGTCTACAGACGAGTCTACAGACGAGACTATAGACTAGACTATAGATTAGACTATAGACTAGACTATAGACTAGACTATAGACTAGACTATAGACTAGACTATAGACTAGACTATAGACTAGACTATAGACTAGACTATAGACTAGACTATAGACTAGACTATAGACTAGACTATAGACTAGACTATAGACTAGACTATAGACTAGACTATAGACTAGACTATAGACTAGACTATAGACTAGACTATAGACTAGACTATAGACTAGACTATAGACTAGACTATAGACTAGACTATAGACTAGACTATAGACTAGACTATAGACTAGACTATAGACTAGACTATAGACTAGACTATAGACTAGACTATAGACTAGACTATAGACTAGACTAGACTATAGACTAGACTATAGACTAGACTAGACTAGACTAGACTATATACTAGACTATAGACTAGACTATAGACTAGACTATGACCTAGACTAGACTATATACTAGACTATAGACTAGACTATAGACTAGAATACAGACTAGACTATAGACTAGACTATAGACTAGACTATAGACTAGACTATAGACTAGACTAGACTATAGACTAGACTATAGACTAGACTAGACTATAGACTAGACTATAGACTAGACTATAGACTAGACTATAGACTAGACTATAGACTAGACTATAGACTAGACTATAGACTAGACTATAGACTAGACTATAGACTAGACTATAGACTAGACTATAGACTAGACTATAGACTAGACTATAGACTAGACTATAGACTAGACTATAGACTAGACTATAGACTAGACTAGAGACTAGACTATAGACTAGACTATAGACTAGACTATAGACTAGACTATAGACTAGACTAGACTAGACTAGACTAGACTAGACTAGACTAGACTAGACTAAGACTAGACTAGACTATAGACTAGAGTAGACTATAGACTAGACTATAGACTAGACTATAGACTAGACTATAGACTAGACTATAGACTAGACTATAGACTAGACTATAGACTAGACTATAGACTAGACTATAGACTAGACTATAGACTAGACTATAGACTAGACTATAGACTGGACTATAGACTAGACTATAGTCTAGACTATAGACTAGACTATAGTCTAGACTATAGACTAGACTATAGACTAGACTATAGACTAGACTATAGACTAGACTATAGACTAGACTATAGACTAGACTATAGACTAGACTAGACTAGACTAGACTATAGACTAGACTATAGACTAGACTATAGACTAGACTATAGACTAGACTATAGACTAGACTATAGACTAGACTATAGACTAGACTATAGACTAGACTATAGACTAGACTATAGACTAGACTATAGACTAGACTATAGACTAGACTATAGACTAGACTATAGACTAGACTATAGACTAGACTATAGACTAGACTATAGACTAGACTATAGACTAGACTATATAGACTAGACTATAGACTAGACTATAGACTAGACTATAGACTAGACTATAGACTAGACTATAGACTAGACTATAGACTAGACTATAGACTAGACTATAGACTAGACTATAGACTAGACTATAGACTAGACTATGGATAGACTAGACTAGACTATAGACTAGACTATAGACTAGATTATAGACTAGACTATAGACTAGACTATAGACTAGACTATAGACTAGACTATAGACTAGACTATAGACTAGACTATAGACTAGACTATAGACTAGACTATAGACTAGACTATAGACTAGACTATAGACTAGACTATAGACTAGACTATAGACTAGACTATTGATTAGACTATTGACTAGACTATACACTAGACTATAGACTAGACTATAGACTAGACTATAGACTAGACTATAGACTAGACTATAGACTAGACTATAGACTAGACTATAGACTAGACTATAGACTAGACTAGACTATAGACTAGACTATAGACTAGACTATAGACTAGACTATAGACTAGACTATAGACTAGACTATAGACTAGACTATAGACTAGACATAGACTAGACTATGACTAGACTATAGACTAGACTATAGACTAGGACTATTGACTAGACTATAGACTAGACTTATAGACTAGACTATAGACTAGACTATAGACTAGACTATAGACTAGACTATAGACTAGACTATAGACTAGACTATAGACTAGACTATAGACTAGACTATAGACTAGACTATAGACTAGACTATAGACTAGACTATAGACTAGACTATAGACTAGACTACTCACTAGACTAGACTATAGACTAGACTATAGACTAGACTATAGACTAGACTATAGACTAGACTATAGACTAGACTATAGACTAGACTATAGACTAGACTATAGACTAGACTATAGACTAGACTATAGACTAGACTATAGACTAGACTATAGACTAGACTATAGACTAGACTATAGACTAGACTATAGACTAGACTATAGACTAGACTATAGACTAGACTATAGACTAGACTATAGACTAGACTTGAATAGACTAGACTATAGACTAGACTATAGGACTAGGACTATAGACTAGACTATCGACTAGACTATAGACTAGACTATGACTAGACTATAGACTAGACTAGACTAGACTATAGACTAGACTATAGACTAGACTATAGACTAGACTATAGACTAGACTATAGGACTAGACTATGACTAGACTATAGACTAGACTATAGACTAGACTATAGACTAGACTATAGACTAGGACTATAATAGACTATAGACTAGACTTAGACTAGACTGTAGACTAGACTGTAGACTAGACTGTAGACTACACTATAGACCAGACTTTACCCGTATCAATTCTTTATGGACCCTTTTGCTTCTATGATTTTTTTGCTTTAAATTTAATTTAATACTCACCTCGATCCTGTGCCGTTAAGAGTGAGGATGAAAGTGTCTGTTTTAGTTTGCCGAATGTGCCTCCAGTATCTGTGGTGTTTTGTGTGGAAGCATTTTCATCAGTCGCCACCATCTGGAACAAAAGAAATGTAAATATATTGCTTATAAATATAAATACTACAGCAATCATTTAAACAAAAATTTTAACTTGAGGCTTAGCTCGAGTAATAAGCTTTAAAATCATTCTTATGCACATAAAACTCGTTTTGATATCCATAATAATACAGTTTAAAAAAATTAGAATTAATCTATTGAATACTATTAGGATTGGTCTATTGAAGGACTTAGCTTTTAGATTCTTCTTCGAATTTTATTTTAAAATTCAAGAATATCTTAAACATTCACTTGTCCTTTTCCATTGAAAACTTTAATTAAAAGCAATTGGGAATTTCAAAGACCTTTTTGCTTAAAACTACAACATTCTAAGAATTCTCTATTTGAACCTAATATACTCATATTGTATTTCCAAAAGATAAATTTCTAAAACATTTCCCTTTCCTTTTAATAACAGTGATAATGTTTGAAATACTACAACAGCAGTATTCGTAATTTTATTTCATAAATTTAATGACACCTCAGTTAGTGTTGTGAATACAAGGTTGTTTATATATGAAAATCACTGTCATTATTTTATTAAGTGGAAATTTCCTTGTGTTATATTAACAACAAGAAAATAATTTTATACCTCTAGAGTATCCAAAGAAAAAAAGAAAACGCAATAAACACTCCACCCCACCCACGACCAAGTCGCCAAACATAGACACCAACACTCAAGTCAAGATGAGAAATAGAAAATCTAAATTTAGTAAAACTACTTTACACTCACACTTATATTTGTAATTGTAGCTGTAAAGTACATACACATGCACACGCAAAAGAGTGAAAGACAAGCGGAGGGAGCTCGATAAAAGTTACCGAAGAAGAAAATATCATTGTATACCCTAAGGCATACTATTATTTACATTTTATGTAGCATACTTTGTGGAGCTTTAACAAAGAACACTAGCAAACTCATAAAGTTAAATGCTACAGAAACAAGTACCTTTATACTAAATAAATAGTGAAAAGTGAATTGAAAAAGATGTATTTTTTTCTTTAAACAAAAAAACTACATTTTGTTTTTGGCCTCGCAAAGCGAAATACATTTTAAAACTTTTGTTTACTCGCAAAGGTTACTGCGTTTTGTGTTGGTATAAAAACTTAACAATTTTTTCTTTCTATAGAAATATTTCATAACCATTTCAACTTTTGTTTTTTTATAAAAATATCTCACAATTTTTTCTTTCGCAAAAACATTTTATAATATTCAAATTGCAAAATAATTTATGTAGAAAACAATAACCGCAGTATTTGCCTACAAAGTGAGATCAAGTGAAAATGAGAATTTGTTTTGCTATATAATGGAAATGTCGAAAATAACTATTTGGCCATCTGGTACACAGTGTGCATTTAATACCAAAAATAATCGAAACTGCAAAAAAAAAACAATGTACGTGAAACATACTTATACAATAGCGAGGTTAATAAAGTATAGATTACGTAGATTCGAACGGGACAATGCTCCACACTGTCTTCATTTTATAAATCAGAAAGAACATCCATATGTTATGTTTTACTATTCTCGATTTGCTCACGAAAATCTTAGAAGTAACCTGAATATAGCTTCCGAACCATGCGATGAATTAACTCAATAGGCTTAGGGTTGTTGAATGACTAACTAACTCTTGGAACACAAACTTCCTATAAGGTGACCCTAACGAGAGGCAGGACAAGATGTCTCCTCAAAATGAGCAAGTCTGGGGTTAGTATGATGGTACGTAATCTGAGTGGACACCGAAATTAGATCGAAATATCTTGGGAGTGATATTTTCTGGGTATGAAATCCTCGATTGGAAAATTCGTAGTTAGTTAGTTAGTTAGTTAGTTAGTTAGTTAGTTAGTTAGTTAGTTAGTTAGTTAGTTAGTTAGTTAGTTAGTTAGTTAGTTAGTAGTTAGTTAGTTAGTTAGTTAGTTAGTTAGTAGTAGTAGTTAGTTAGTTAGTAGTTAGTTAGTTAGTTAGTTAGTTAGTTAGTTAGTTAGTTAGTAGTTAGTTAGTTAGTTAGTTAGTTAGTTAGTTAGTTAGTTAGTTAGTTAGTAGTTAGTTAGTTAGTTAGTTAGTTAGTTAGTAGTTAGTTAGTTAGTTAGTTAGTTAGTTAGTTAGTTAGTTAGTTAGTTAGTTAGTTAGTTAGTTAGTTAGTTAGTTAGTTAGTTAGTAGTTAGTTAGTTAGTTAGTTAGTTAGTTAGTTAGTTAGTTAGTTAGTTAGTTGTTAGTTAGTTAGTTAGTTAGTTAGTTAGTTAGTTAGTTAGTTAGTTAGTTAGTTAGTAGTTAGTTAGTTAGTTAGTAGTTAGTTAGTTAGTTAGTTAGTTAGTTAGTTAGTTAGTTAGTTAGTTAGTTAGTTAGTTAGTTAGTTAGTTAGTAGTTAGTTAGTAGTTAGTTAGTTAGTTAGTTAGTAGTTAGTTTAGTTAGTAGTTAGTTAGTTAGTTAGTTAGTTAGTAGTAGTAGTTAGTAGTTAGTTAGTTAGTAGTTAGTTAGTAGTTAGTTAGTTAGTTAGTTAGTTAGTTAGTTAGGTAGTTAGTTAGTTAGTAGTTAGTTAGTAGTTAGTTAGTTAGTTAGTTAGTTAGTAGTTAGTTAGTTAGTTAGTTAGTTAGTTAGTTAGTTAGTTAGTAGTTAGTTAGTAGTTAGTTAGTTAGTTAGTTAGTTAGTTAGTTAGTTAGTTAGTTAGTTAGTAGTTAGTTAGTTAGTTAGTTAGTTAGTTAGTTAGTTAGTTAGTAGTTAGTTAGTTAGTTAGTAGTTAGTTAGTAGTTAGTTAGTTAGTAGGTAGTTAGTTAGTTAGTTAGTTAGTAGTTAGTTAGTTAGTAGTTAGTTAGTAGTTAGTTAGTTAGTTAGTAGTAGTTAGTTAGTTAGTTAGTTAGTAGTTAGTTAGTTAGTTAGTTAGTAGTTAGTTAGTTAGTTAGTTAGTTAGTTAGTTAGTTAGTTAGTCAACATATCCACTTCATTAATTAAGAAATGTTTAAGGGGTTTTGCTTGTCATTGTGTGTGTGCGTATGTATGTAAATAACCAGAACATTTTCCTTCAATTTTCCTACAAAGTGCCGACTTTTAACTATACGACCAATATTTGAAACTTTTTTCCCTTGTCAGGACTTTAACAACGAAATGTAGAGGACATGGATGGTGACAACAATAAAGACTACAGAATGATTATGGTGATGATTATGAAGACAACAATGATGTCGTTTATTATTATAGTTGTAAAATTTTGCTGTGTTCTGCATTTTGCTTAAGGATTATTTTTTATTTTCTCTTAACTCATATTGTTAGTTTCATGAGCCTATTTTCAGTTTTAGACTGTTTTTGTGCTTTATAACAGTAATGGGCATCTATTTTAAATTATGCCTTAGTAAAAAAAGACCGTCTGAAAATACACCTGTATGTAACTATAAATTATTTCATAGTTTTGTGTGTTTGTTGCCCATCACTGCTTTTTATTATAATACATTTATTCTTTGTTGCTTTAGTTGTTCTTCTTTATGCTGTTGTTTAAAAGTCACTTTTGATTTTTATGACACTTTATAATCATAAAAATATATGATGTACATACATATGTATACATATATATATACCTTATACATATATGTATATAGGTGTGTAAATTCTTAACATTTTTAAAGTAATGTACATTTGTCTACCATTGTTTTCTGCAGCAAGAATGTGAATAAGTTATCATTCTGTCACAATCACCTGCTAATGTTTGCACTTTTTTACTATATTTTCTTCATATACATAGACAGACGGACTATCACTATGTCTTTTCTATGCCCAGTAAAAATTTAAAGGGCCTCCTAAAGAATCATATTTTAATCGCTACAAGAGGAAATTTTCATCGCAAAAGAAGTAAAATATATATAAATTTATAACAAAAGTGCGGATTCCGAATTTTTTTTTCCAATTTTGTTAAATATTTTAATTTCAAAAAGTAATATGAAATTTTTCCTAAATAAAAAACTCTTTAAATGTTTGGATGATGCTGAACCACCAAAGTTACTTATATGCACATATACATACATATGTAAATAAATATTTAAATGCTTATTTAGATTTTCACTTCTTTGGTTGATTTTTAGCTGGGTTGTCAATCATTTGTTTTTTTAATATACCTATTATTAAAGCTATTGTCATAATATATACTTAACTCTTAACTTAACTATTTATTTTCATATATATTTTTATGTTCGTATTACAAACAAAATAAGCTTCTTTTTCAATTTAAACGAGTTTTAACGAAGTTATAAGGGTTTTAAGTTTCTTCAAGGTTCTCGGTCAAAATATCGAATTTTGAAGGGGAATATGAGTGATCACAAAATAAGCTTATAAACGTGTTTTAACGAAGTTATAAGGGTTTTAAGTTTCTTCAAGGTTTTCGGTCAATATATAGATTTTTGAGGGGAATATGAGTGATCACAAAATAAGCTTAATTTTCAATTTAAACGTGTTTTAACGAAGTTATAAGCGTTTTAAGTTTCTTCAAGGTTTTCGGTCAAAATATCGATTTTTGAAGAGGAATATGAGTGATCACAATATAAGCTTATTTTTCAATTTAAACGTGTTTTAACGACGTTATTAGGGTTTTAAGTTTCTTCAAGGTTTTCAGTCAAAATATCGATTTTTGAAAGGAAATATGAGTGATCACAAAATAAGCTTATTTTTCAATTTAAACGTGTTTTAACGAAGTTATAAGCGATTTAAGTTTCTTCAAGGTTTTCGGCCAAAATATCGATTTTTGAGGGGGAATATGAATGATCACAAAATAAGCTTATTTTTTCAATTTAAACGTGTTTTAACGAAGTTATAAGCGATTTAAGTTTCTTCAAGGTTTTCGGCCAAAATATCGATTTTTGAGGAGGAATATGAGTGATCACAAAATAAGCTTATTTTTCAATTTAAACGTGTTTTAACGAAGTTATAAGCGATTTAAGTTTCTTCAAGGTTTTCGATCAAAATATCGATTTTTGAAGGGGAATATGAGTGATCACAAAATAAGCTTATTTTTCAATTTAAACGTGTTTTAAACGAAGTTATAAGCGATTTAAGTTTCTTCAAGGTTTTCGGTCAAAATACCGATTTTTGAAGGGGAATATGAGTGATCACAAAATAAGCTTATTTTTCAATTTAAACGTGTTTTAACGAAGTTATAAGCGATATAAGTTTCTTCAAGGTTTTCGATCAAAATATCGATTTTTGAAGGGGAATATGAGTGATCACAAAATAAGCTTATTTTTCAATTTAAACGTGTTTTAACGAAGTTATAAGCGATTTAAGTTTCTTCAAGGTTTTCGATCAAAATATCGATTTTTGAAGGGGAATATGAGTGATCACAAAATAAGTTTATTTTTCAATTTAAACGTGTTTTAACGAAGTTATAAGCGATTTAAGTTTCTTCAAGGTTTTCGGTCAAAATATCGATTTTTGAAGAGGAATATGAGTGATCACAATATAAGCTTATTTTTCAATTTAAACGTGTTTTAACGACGTTATTAGGGTTTTAAGTTTCTTCAAGGTTTTCAGTCAAAATATCGATTTTTGAAGGGAAATATGAGTGATCACAAAATAAGCTTATTTTTCAATTTAAACGTGTTTTAACGAAGTTATAAGCGATTTAAGTTTCTTCAAGGTTTTCGGCCAAAATATCGATTTTTGAGGGGGAATATGAGTGATCACAAAATAAGCCTATTTTTCAATTTAAACGTGTTTTAACGAAGTTATAAGGGCTTTAAGTTTCTTCAAGGTTTTCGGCCAAAATATCGATTTTTGAGGGGGAATATGAGTGATCACAAAATAAGCCTAGTTTTCGGCCAAAATATTGATTTTTGAGGAGGAATATGAGTGATCACAAAATAAGCTTATTTTTCAATTTCAACGTGTTTTAACGAAGTTATAGGGGTTTTAAGTTTCTTCAAGGTTTTCGGTCAAAATATCGATTTTTGAGGGGGAATATGAGTGATCACAAAATAAGCTTATTTTTCAATTTAAACGTGTTTTAACGAAGTTATAAGGGCTTTAAGTTTCTTTAAAGTTTTCGGTCAAAATATCGATTTTTGAAGAGGAATATGTGTGATCACAAAATAAGCTTATTTTTCAATTTAAACGTGTTTTAACGACGTTATTAGGGTTTTAAGTTTCTTCAAGGTTTCAGGCAAAATATCGATTTTTGAAGGGGAATATGAGTGATCACAAAATAAGCCTATTTTTCAATTTAAACGTGTTTTAGCGAAGTTAATGGGCTTTTTAGTTTCTTTAAGGTTCTCGGCCAAAATATCGATTTTTGAAGTAAAATATGAGTGATCACAAAATAAGCTTATTTTTCAATTTAAACGTGTTTTAACGAAGTTATAAGGGTTTTAAGTTTCTTTAAAGTTTTCGGTCAAAATATCGATTTTTTAAGGGGAATATGAGTGATCACAAAATAAGCTTATTTTTCAATTTAAACGTGTTTTAACGTAGTTATAAAGGTTTTTAGTTTCTTCAAGGTTTTCGGTCAAAATATAGATTTTTGAAGGGGAATATGAGTGATCACAAAATAAGCTTAATTTTCAATTTAAACGTGTTTTAACGAAGTTATAAGGGTTTTAAGTTTCTTCATGGTTTTCGGCCAAAATATCGATTTTTGAAGGGGAATATGAGTGATCACAAAATAAGCTTATTTTTCAATTTAAACGTGTTTTAATGAAGTTATAAGCGATTTAAGTTTCTTCAAAGTTTTCGGTCTAAATATCGATTTTTGAAGGGGAATATGAGTGATCACAAAATAAGCTTAATTTTCAATTTAAAACGTGTTTTAACGAAGTTATAAGGGTTTTAAGTTTCTTCAAAAATATCGATTTTTGAAGGGGAATATGAGTGATCACAAAATAAGCTTATTTTTCAATTTAAACGTGTTTTAACGAAGTTATAAGGGTTTTAAGTTTCTTTAAAGTTTTCGGTCAAAATATCGATTTTTGTAGGGGAATATGAGTGATCACAAAATAAGCTTATTTTTCAATTTAAACGTGTTTTAACGAAGTTATAAGCGATTTAAGTTTCTTCAAGGTTTTCGGCCAAAATATCGATTTTTGAGGGGGAATATGAGTGATCACAAAATAAGCTTATTTTTCAATTTAAACGTGTTTTAACGAAGTTATAAGCGATTTAAGTTTCCTCAAGGTTTTCGGCCAAAATATCGATTTTTGAGGAGGTATATGAGTGATCACAAAATAAGCTCATTTTTCAATTTCAACGTGTTTTAACGAAGTTATAGGGGTTTTAAGTTTCTTCAAGGTTTTCGGTCAAAATATCGATTTTTGAGGGGGAATATGAGTGATCACAAAATAAGCTTATTTTTCAATTTAAACGTGTTTTAACGAAGTTATAAGGGTTTTAAGTTTCTTCAAGGTTTTTGGTCAAAATATCGATTTTTTTATAGGAGTTTTAAGTTTCTTCAAGGTTTTCGGTCAAAATATCGATTTCTGAAGGAGAATACGAGTGATCACAAAATAAGCTTATTTTTCAATTTATTTTTCAATTTAAACGTGTTTTAACGAAGTTATAAGCGATTTAAGTTTCTTCAAGGTTTTCGGCCAAAATATCGATTTTTGAGGGGGAATATGAGTGATCACAAAATAAGCTTATTTTTCAATTTAAACGTGTTTTAACGAAGTTATAAGCGATTTAAGTTTCTTCAAGGTTTTCGGCCAAAATATCGATTTTTGAGGAGGAATATGAGTGATCACAAAATAAGCTTATTTTTCAATTTCAACGTGTTTTAACGAAGTTATAGGGGTTTTAAGTTTCTTCAAGGTTTTCGTTCAAAATATCGATTTTTGAGGGGGAATATGAGTGATCACAAAATAAGCTTATTTTTCAATTTAAACGTGTTTTAACGAAGTTATAAGCGATTTTAATTTCTTTAAGGTTTTTGGTCAAAATATCGATTTCTGAAGGGGAATACGATTGATCACAAAATAAGCTTATTTTTCAATTTAAACGTGTTTTAACGAAGTTATAGGGGTTTTAAGTTTCTTCAAGGTTTTGGTCAAAATATCGAATTTTGAAGGGTAATATGAGTGATCACAAAATAAGCTTATTTTTCAATTTAATCGTGTTTTAACGAAGTTATAAGGGTTTTAAGTTTCTTCAAGGTTCCGGCCAAAATATCGATTTTTGTAGGGGAATATGAGTGATCACAAAATAAGCTTATTTTTCAATTTAAACGTGTTTTAACGAAGTTATAAGGGTTTTAAGTTTCTTTAAAGTTTTCGGTCAAAATATCGATTTTTGAGGGGGAATATGAGTGATCACAAAATAAGCTTATTTTTCAATTTAAACGTGTTTTAACGAAGTTATAAGCGATTTAAGTTTCTTCAAGGTTTTCGGTCTAACCATCGATTTTGAGGGGGAATATGAGTGATCACAAAATAAACTTATTTTTCAATTTAAACGTGTTTTAACGAAGTTATAAGGGTTTTAAGTTTCTTCAAGGTTTTCGGTCAAAATATCGATTTCTGAACGGGAATACGATTGATCACAAAATAAGCTTATTTTTCAATTTAAACGTGTTTTAACGAAGTTATAAGGGTTTTAAGTTTCTTCATGGTTTTCGGCCAAAATATCGATTTTTGAAGGGGAATATGAGTGATCACAAAATAAGCTTATTTTTCAATTTAAACGTGTTTTAACGAAGTTATAAGGGTTTTAAGTTTCTTTAAAGTTTTCGGTCAAAATATCGATTTTTGTAGGGGAATATGAGTGATCATAAAATAAGCTTATTTTTCAATTTAAACGTGTTTTAACGAAGTTATAAGCGATTTAGGTTTCTTCAAGGTTTTCGGCCAAAATATCGATTTTTGAGGGGGAATATGAGTGATCACAAAATAAGCTTATTTTTCAATTTAAACGTGTTTTAACGAAGTTATAAGCGATTTAAGTTTCTTCAAGGTTTTCGGCCAAAATATCGATTTTTGAGGAGGTATATGAGTGATCACAAAATAAGCTCATTTTTCAATTTCAACGTGTTTTAACGAAGTTATAGGGGTTTTAAGTTTCTTCGGTCAAAATATCGATTTTTGAGGGGGAATATGAGTGATCACAAAATAAGCTTATTTTTCAATTTAAACGTGTTTTAACGAAGTTATAAGGGTTTTAAGTTTCTTCAAGGTTTTTGGTCAAAATATCGATTTTTTAAGGGGAATATGAGTTTTCACAAAATAAGCTTATTTTTCAATTTAAACGTGTTTTAACGAAGTTATAAGCGATTTAAGTTTCTTCAAGGTTTCCGGCCTAACCATCGATTTTTGAGGGGGAATATGAGTGATCACAAAATAAACTTATTTTTCAATTTAAACGTGTTTTAACGAAATTATAGGGGTTTTAAGTTTCTTCAAGGTTTTCGGTCAAAATATCGATTTCTGAAGGGGAATACGAGTGATCACACAATAAGCTTATTTTTCAATTTAAACGTGTTTTAACGAAGTTATAGGGGTTTCAAGTTTTTTCAAGGTTTTCGGTCAAAATATCGATTTTTGAGGGGGAATATGAGTGATCACAAAATAGGCTTATTTTTCAATTTAAACGTGTTTTAACTTAGTTATAAGCGATTTTAAGTTTCTTCAAGGTTTTCGGTCTAAATATCGATTTTTTTGGGGGGGAATATGAGTGATCACAAAATAAGCTTATTTTTCAATTTAATCGTGTTTTAACGAAGTTATAAGCGATTTAAGTTTCTTAAAGGTTTTCAGTCAAAATATCGAATTTTGAAGGGGAATATGAGTGACCACAAAATAAGCATATTTTTCAATTTAAACGTGTTTTAACGAAGTTATAAGCGATTTAAGTTTCTTCAAGGTTTTCGGCCTAACCATCGATTTTTGAGGGGGAATATGAGTGATCACAAAATAAGCTTATTTTTCAATTTAAACGTGTTTTAACGAAATTATAGGGGTTTTAAGTTTCTTCAAGGTTTTCGGTCAAAATATCGATTTCTGAAGGGGAATACGAGTGATCACACAATAAGCTTATTTTTCAATTTAAACGTGTTTTAACGAAGTTATAGGGGTTTCAAGTTTTTTTAAGGTTTTCGGTCAAAATATCGATTTTTGAGGGGGAATATGAGTGATCACAAAATAAGCTTATTTTTCAATTTAAACGTGTTTTAACTTAGTTATAAGCGATTTTAAGTTTCTTCAAGGTTTTCGGTCTAAATATCGCTTTTTTGGGGGGAATATGAGTGATCACAAAATAAGCTTATTTTTCAATTTAAACGTGTTTTAACGAAGTTATAAGGGTTTTAAGTTTCCCCAAGGTTTTCGGTCAAATTATCGAATTTTGAAGGGGAATATGAGTGACCACAAAATAAGCTTATTTTTCAATTTAAACGTGTTTTAACGAAGTTATAAGCGATTTAAGTTTCTTTAAAGTTTTCGGTCAAAATATCGATTTTTGAGGGGGAATATGAGTGATCACAAAATAAGCTTATTTTTCAATTTAAACGTGTTTTAACGAAGTTATAAGCGATTTAAGTTTCTTCAAGGTTTTCGGCCAAAATATCGATTTTTGAGGGGGAATATGAGTGATCACAAAATAAGCTTATTTTTCAATTTAAACGTGTTTTAACGAAGTTATAAGGGTTTTAAGTTTCTTCAAGGTTTCGGCCAAAATATCGATTTTTGTAGGGAAATATGAGTGATCACAAAATAAGCTTATTTTTCAATTTAAACGTGTTTTAACGAAGTTATAAGGGTTTTAAGTTTCTTCATGGTTTTCGGCCAAAATATCGATTTTTGAAGGGGAATATGAGTGATCACAAAATAAGCTTATTTTTCAATTTAAACGTGTTTTAACGAAGTTATAAGGGTTTTAAGTTTCTTTAAAGTTTTCGGTCAAAATATCGATTTTTGTAAGGGAATATGAGTGATCACAAAATAAGCTTATTTTTCAATTTAAACGTGTTTTAACGAAGTTATAAGCGATTTAGGTTTCTTCAAGGTTTTCGGCCAAAATATCGATTTTTGAGGGGGAATATGAGTGATCACAAAATAAGCTTATTTTTCAATTTAAACGTGTTTTAACGAAGTTATAAGCGATTTAAGTTTCTTCAAGGTTTTCGGCCAAAATATCGATTTTTGAGGAGGTATATGAGTGATCACAAAATAAGCTCATTTTTCAATTTCAACGTGTTTTAACGAAGTTATAGGGGTTTTAAGTTTCTTCAAGGTTTTCGGTCAAAATATCGATTTTTGAGGGGGAATATGAGTGATCACAAAATAAGCTTATTTTTCAATTTAAACGTGTTTTAACGAAGTTATAAGGGTTTTAAGTTTCTTCAAGGTTTTTGGTCAAAATATCGATTTTTTAAGGGGAATATGAGTGATCACAAAATAAGCTTATTTTTCAATTTAAACGTGTTTTAACGAAGTTATAAGCGATTTAAGTTTCTTCAAGGTTTTCGGCCTAACCATCGATTTTTGAGGGGGAATATGAGTGATCACGAAATAAACTTATTTTTCAATTTAAACGTGTTTTAACGAAATTATAGGGGTTTTAAGTTTCTTTAAGGTTTTCGGTCAAAATATCGATTTCTGAAGGGGAATACGAGTGATCACACAATAAGCTTATTTTTCAATTTAAACGTGTTTTAACGAAGTTATAGGGGTTTCAAGTTTTTTCAAGGTTTTCGGTCAAAATATCGATTTTTGAGGGGGAATATGAGTGATCACAAAATAAGCTTATTTTTCAATTTAAACGTGTTTTAACTTAGTTATAAGCGATTTTAAGTTTCTTCAAGGTTTTCGGTCTAAATATCGATTTTTTTGGGGGGGAATATGAGTGATCACAAAATAAGCTTATTTTTCAATTTAATCGTGTTTTAACGAAGTTATAAGCGATTTAAGTTTCTTAAAGGTTTTCAGTCAAAATATCGAATTTTGAAGGGGAATATGAGTGACCACAAAATAAGCTTATTTTTCAATTTAAACGTGTTTTAACGAAGTTATAAGCGATTTAAGTTTCTTCAAGGTTTTCGGCCTAACCATCGATTTTTGAGGGGGAATATGAGTGATCACAAAATAAACTTATTTTTCAATTTAAACGTGTTTTAACGAAATTATAGGGGTTTTAAGTTTCTTCAAGGTTTTCGGTCAAAATATCGATTTCTGAAGGGGAATACGAGTGATCACAAAATAAGCTTATTTTTCAATTTAAACGTGTTTTAACGAAGTTATAGGGGTTTTAAGTTTCCCCAAGGTTTTCGGTCAAATTATCGAATTTTGAAGGGGAATATGAGTGACCACAAAATAAACTTATTTTTCAATTTAAACGTGTTTTAACGAAATTATAGGGGTTTTAAGTTTCTTCAAGGTTTTCGGTCAAAATATCGATTTCTGAAGGGGAATACGAGTGATCACAAAATAAGCTTATTTTTCAATTTAAACGTGTTTTAACGAAGTTATAAGCGATTTTAATTTCTTCAAGGTTTTCGGTCAAAATATCGATTTTTTGGGGGGGAATATGATTGATCACAAAATAAGCTTATTTTTCAATTTCAACGTGTTTTAACGAAGTTATAGGGGTTTTAAGTTTCTTCAAAGTTTTCGGTCAAAATATCGATTTCTGAAGGGGAATACGAGTGATCACACAATAAGCTTATTTTTCAATTTAAACGTGTTTCAACGAAGTTATAAGGGTTTTAAGTTTCTTCAAGGTTTCGGCCAAAATATCGAATTTCGAAGGGGAATATGAGTGACCACAAAATAAGCTTATTTTTCAATTTAAACGTGTTTTAACGAAGTTATAAGCGATTTAAGTTTCTTCAAGGTTTTCGGTCAAAATATCGTTTTTTGTGGGGGAATATGAATGATCACAAAATAAGCTTATTTTTCAATTTAAACGTGTTTTAATAAAGTTATAAGCGATTTAAATTTCTTAAAGGTTTTTGGTCAAAATATCGATTATTGAGGGGGAATATGAGTGATCACAAAATAAGCTTATTTTTCAATTTAAACGTGTTTTAACGAAGTTATAAAGGTTTTTAGTTTCTTCAAGGTTTTCGGTCAAAATATCGATTTTTGAAGGGGAATATGAGTGATCACAAAATAAGCTTATTTTTCAATTTGAACGTGTTTTAACGAAGTTATAAGGGTTTTAAGTTTCTTCATGGTTTTCGGCCAAAATATCGATTTTTGAAGGGGAATATGAGTGATCGCAAAATAAGCTTATTTTTCAATTTAAACGTGTTTTAACGAAGTTATTAGGGGTTTAAGTTTCTGCAGGGTTTTTGGTCAAAATATCGATTTTTGAAGGGGAATATGAGTGATCACAAAATAAGCTTATTTTTCAATTTAAACGTGTTTTAACGAAGTTATAGGAGTTTTAAGTTTCTTCGAGGTTTTTGGTCAAAATATCGAATTTTGAAGGGGAATATGAGTGATCACAAAATAAGGTTATTTTTCAATTTAATCGTGTTTTAACGAAGTTATAAGCGATTTAAGTTTCTTCAAGGTTTTCGGTCTAAACATCGATTTTTGAGGGGGAATATGTGTGATGACAAAATAAGCTCATTTTTCAGTTTAAACGTGTTTTAACGAAGTTATGAGGGTTTAAAGTTTTTTCAAGGTTTTTGGTCAAAATATCGATTTCTGAAGGGGAATATGAGTGATCACAAAATAAGCTTATTTTTCAATTTAAACGTGTTTTAACGAAGTTATAAGCGATTTTAATTTCTTCAAGGTTTTCGGTCTAAATATCGATTTTTGAAGGGGAATATGAGTGATTACAAAATAAGCTTATTTTTCAATTTAAACGTGTTTTAACGAAGTTATAAGCGATTTTAATTTCTTCAAGGTTTTCGGTCTAAATATCGATTTTTGAAGGGGAATATGAGTGATCACAAAATAAGCTTATTTTTCAATTTAAACGTGTTTTAACGAAGTTATAAGCGATTTAAGTTTCTTAAAGTTTTTTGGTTAAAAAATCGATTTTTGAAGGGGAATATGAGTGATCACAAAATAAGCTTATTTTTCAATTTAAACGTGTTTTAACGAAGTTATAAGCGATTTAAGTTTCTTCAAGGTTTTCGGTCTAAACATCGATTTTTGAGGGGGAATATGTGTGATGACAGTATAAGCTCATTTTTCAGTTTAAACGTGTTTTAACGAAGTTATAAGGGTTTTAAGTTTTTTCAAGGTTTTTGGTCAAAATATCGATTTCTGAAGGGGAATGTGAGTGATCACAAAATAAGCTTATTTTTCAATTTAAACGTGTTTTAACCAAGTTATAAGCGAATTAAGTTTCTTCAAGGTTTTCGGTCTAAACATCGATTTTTGAGGGGGAATATGAGTGATCACAAAATAACCTTATTTTTCAATTTAAATGTGTTGTAACGAAGTTGTAAGGGTTATAAGTTTCTTCAAGGTTTCGGTCAAAATATCGATTTTTGAAGGGGAATATGAGTGATCACAAAATAAGCTTATTTTTCAATTTAAACGTGTTTTAACGAAGTTATAAAGGTTTTTAGTTTCTTCAAGGTTTTCGGTCAAGATATAGATTTTTGAAGGGGAATATGAGTGATCACAAAATAAGCTTAATTTTCAATTTAAGCGTGTTTTAACGAAGTTATAAGCGATTTAAGTTTCTTCATGGTTTTCGGCCAAAATATCGATTTTTGAAGAGGAATATGAGTGATCACAAAATAAGCTTATTTTTCAATTTAAACGTGTTTTAATGAAGTTATAAGCGATTTAAGTTTCTTCAAAGTTTTCGGTCTAAATATCGAGTTTTGAAGGGGAATATGAGTGATCACAAAATAAGCTTAATTTTCAATTTAAGCGTGTTTTAACGAAGTTATAAGGGTTTTTAGTTTCCTCAAGGTTTTCGGTCAAAATATCGATTTTTGAAGGGGAATATGAGTGATCACAAAATAAGCTTATTTTTCAATTTAAACGTGTTTTAACGAAGTTATAAGCGTTTTAAGTTTCTTCAAGGTTTTCGGTCAAAATATCGATTTTTGAAGGGGAATATTAGTGGTCACAAAATAAGCTTATTTTTCAATTTATACGTGTTTTAACGATGTTATAAGGGTTTATAGTTTCTTCAAGGTTTTCGGTCAAAATATTGAAGGGGAATATGAGTGATCACGAAATAAGCTTATTTTTTTATTAAAACGTGTTTGAACGAAGTTATAAGCGATTTTAATTTCTTCTTTAGTAACTAACTAACTAAGTAATGAAACAATTCAAAATTCCTTGAAGAATTATGTATACAATATAAATGTGGCTGAAGGTTAGTAGATCAAATTTGTGGTTTTAAAAGGACTGTTTTGGATTTTAACAATGAATTTTTCAGAGAATTAGAAGCTTCAAGGAATTATTTTGCACACAATTAAAAACCTGTTGATTCATTTATCAATTTTATTTAGAACAAAAGCAGCAGGTTAAATATTATTGTTTTATACAGGTATGTTGTTTCCTGGATTTCCTGCTTTTGTTGAATCTATAACAACAAGAGCAAACGCTGAAGGTTTAATCAGTTTTTTTTTTTTTTTTTGTTGAAAGAAAACACGAGCCTGTAAGTTTAAAGCGATATTTCCTTTAGCTGTTTCTAAGTATTTCCTGTTTTTCAACTTTTGCTCTGATGTGGATATTATTTTGTATATTTAGCTATGGGTCATTGTATTCTTTCGCTTGAAATTTAAACAAAAAGTTTGCACGTGTTTTTAATTTTTCATGGTTTTTTCCCCCCGACAATATATTTCTTTTTTTGTAGTCACCTTTGACCTTTTGAGTTTAGAAAAACTAATACATTAAGAGAAAGTTTTTTTCTATGTTCACAAGCTCATTGAATTAAATACGCTTAAGTGAACATACATTTTTTTGACCAAAAAAAAAAAAGGAAAGAACAAATTATAAAATATACTTAAGTTGTGATATAAAAATAGGTCACAAAAATCTGTGTTTTGGTTGATGAATATTTTTAAATATTATTTTATTTTTTGTTTTAAATTATGAAATTTTTTAAATCATTACAAAACATGATGTATAAGAAGTATGGGATCGGTTTTTAACAAAAATTTCTGTATATAAAAGGATTAACTGGCGATAACACACAAATTGAGTTATTTTTTTCTCATAAGTTTTCATCATGAATAAAACATTTTTTAACTCTGAGTTCTTACTACCATATCTTTATAATAGTTAGTCGCCAGCAATTGTCGTTGTAAGAGAAAAAATCAAATTTTAATTTGAATTTACCCCAGAACATGATGCTGACGTGCTTTGTTAACAATTTTTCAAAAGGTAAATTAAATAGACTCTTGCAGTTGGAGTCTTTTGCAGCTCACCAGCAAAAGAACAATCAAACTTGAAACAGTGCAATAGAAAAGTAAATCCTTTTTTCACACATACATATGAAAACGCTTCCAGTCAGAGAGCTAAGTTTTTACTCTCTGCCTATCTGCTTATGTAGAACATTAATCTGATTTTAATACTTAATATTTTTCAGAATACTTTCGCTTTTGTACAGTTATCAACAAAAAGCTTTTGTGAAATAAAAATCTCACTATTTTAGTGCAGTGTATTTTGCAAACAATAAGAAATACATTGTTTTAGCGCTTGATGTACGCGTGAGTGTGTTTGCCATGTGACAACATAATATAAAGAAATTTAAGAACTCTATTTATACACTACAAATACAAATTTCTAATACACATTCACATAACAGTTAAAACCCAATAAACACTTTTTAATGGGCAATATCTTTTCGTTTAAATACAATTGCACAAAATAAAAATTTTATCCAATTTCAATACAAAATATCTCTCATCAACAAGCTGAATTTGAAAAAGCAAATTTCATTTAACAGAAGAATAGGAGGAAAGACAGATTGTAGTCAGAACTACATATACATCTTTACACTCTATTCATAACTATACTGTAACATATAACCAACACTACACTATAAACTATAGTCACGACTACGATTCCAACTACAGTCAAGATTACAGTCGAAAAAAAACTAACATCGATAGTCCTAGCCATTGTTTAATTGTAGTCTAGACTGCAGTCTAAAACTGTAGTCAAAACTATAGAATAACTTTTAGTCCGTACCAACGATAGTCTTATCCATTGTCTTATTATAGTCTACACTAGAGTCTAACTTATAGTCCAGTCCAGTCTATAGCCAACGCTATAGTTAAGACTAAAGTCACGATTAAACTGCGGAATATGTCTGAAATATAGTAAAGTCCATCGTCTACACTAAAGTCAAGACTTAGTCCACACTGTAATCAAGACTATAGTCTACACAATATGGTCAAGACTATAGTCTAGTCTATACTATAATCCAGACTATAGTCTACACTATAGCCCAGACTATAGTCTACACTATAGTCAATACTATAGTCTACACTATAGTCAATACTATACTATAGTCTATACTATAGTCAATACTATACTATAGTCTATACTATAGAATGAATTTTAGTCTCTACTATCGACTTTATAGTATAGGCAAGAATATAGTCTATAGTATTGGTACGACTACAGTCCATACTATAATCATGTCTATAGTCTGAACTATAGTCAGGACTTTAGTCAAGACTATAGTCTGAACTGTATTTAAGAATATAATCTGAACTATAGTCAAGACTATAATCTGAACTATAGTCAAGACTATAATCTGAACTATAGTCAAGACTATAATCTGAACTATAGTCAAGACTATAATCTGAACTATAGTCAAGACTATAGTCTGAACTATAGTCGGCACTATAGTCAAGACAATAGTCTGAACTATAGTCGACACTATAGTCAAGACTATAGTCAGGAATATAGTCAAGACTATAGCCTGAACTATAGTCAAGACTACAGCCTGAACTATAGTCAAGACTATAGTCAAGACTATAGTCTGAACTATAGTCAAGGCTTTAGTCTGAGCTATAGTCAAGACTATAGTCTGAACTATAGTCAAGACTATAGTCAAGAGTATAGTCTGAACTATAGTCTGCACTATAGTCAAAACTTACTATATGTTGCCTTGACTATAGTTTAAAGTATATAGTTTACGCTATAGTCAAGACTATAGTCTACATTATAATCAATACTATAGTCTCCTATATAGTCAAAACTATGGCCTACACTATAGTCAAGACTATAGTCTATACAATAGTCAAGAATATAGTCTGAACTATAGTCAAGACTATAGGCTGAACTATTGTCAGGACTATAGTCTGAACTATTGTCAAGATTACAGTCTGAACTATGGTCAGAACTATAGTCAAGACTATTGTCTGAACTGTAAACTAGACTATAGTCTGAACTACAGTCTGAACTATAGTCTAAACTATAGTCAAGACTATAGTCTGAACTATAGGCAAGACTATAGTCTGAACTATAGTCAAGACTATAGTCGAAACTGTAGTCTAAACTATAGTCTGAACTACAGTCAAAACTATAGTCTTAGTTAGTTTAGTGAAAACTGTAACCTGAGCATTAGTCAGGACTATACTCTGAACTATAGTCAATGCTATAGTCTACACTGTAAGCAAGACTATATTTTTAACTATATATGTAAGACTATAGTTTGAATTATAGTCAAGACTATAGGCTATAATATAGACATAAATATAGTCTGAATTATAGTCGAGACTATAATCTAAATTATAGTCAAGACTATAATCCGAACTATAGTCAAAACTATAGACCGAACTATAGTCAGTTCAGGTTATACAGCCTGCTCTATAGTCAAGACTATAATCTACACTATAATTAATATTATAGTCTACTATATAGTCAAAACTATGGTCTACACTATAGTCAAGACTATAGTCTATACGATAGTGAAGACTATACTCTGAGTTATTGTCAAGATTATAGTCTGAACTATGGTCTGAACTATAGTCAAGACTATAGTCTGAACTGTAGTCAAGATTATTGTCTGAACTAAAGTCAAGACTACAGTCTATACTTTTCTATTAAAATTTCTTCTCGATTACAAAATGTGATACTATATCACCTCTCATATTACTCCAAAAATGTTCCTTGGGTAATACACCACCATCCCTTACATGCCTTCACATTTGTGGAAAATTAATTTTGTTTTCGTCTTTATGACACATGCGGATTGTTATCACTCTTAAAACAAGTCCTGATAATTTGACAATGACAAATACACGTATTCCACATTGCCAAGCGATACGTTAAACATAAAACTAAAATAAAATGATTAATTAACATTATTTAGTTTATTTGTCGTTTTGATGCTTGATGCGTTGTTGTACAAGTATTTTAAGTTGTCATTAAACTAATACTTACACTACTCTGTTATATTTACTATATAGTAGCATTTTGTATAGTATTTATTTTGTTTGAATTATTAAATCATTTACTATGTGTTGTTGACAGATGAGAAAATTTGTTCAGGCCGAAAGGACATTTATAAATTATGCTGGTAGTGGAAAAAAAGAGATCTTAAAGTGAAATAAATTTAAAGAATTTACGTAAATTTGAGTTTTGAAAACTGTGAGAATTTGGTCTAAATTATGGAAGGGAAAATATCGGAATATTGTTTTATATAAGTATATAGCTTAGACTATGGACTAAACTTTTGTCTTCTCACAACTCACCTTTTTCATAAACGTCATCACATTTGTTGGCAACATTTTGTTGTAAGTTGTTATTTCTTTGTTGTTTTGAATTAGTTTAAATATATTTTGTTGTTTAATACAAATTAAAGTATCACTTTAATAATAATTTTAATTTGCAAATTGTTTTCTTTTAATTTTAAATTAAATTCTTTATTTTATTTTTTAAATTATTATTAATTACAACATGTTTTACTTTGAAAGAAAAGGGATTAAATATTGTCACGTTTTTTATTTTTTATTTTATTTGATTTTTTATGTTTAATTTCTTCATTTTCTTGTCGTTTTATAGTGGATTTTACTTTTTTCTTAGTTTTTGTTAATTTTTTTTTAATTAACAACTTTTTTTTGCTTTTCCTAATATCTCGTTCGTTTTTGTGTATTTAGTTTTAGAGCTTTCTTTTAATTTCTTGTTACTTTAGTTTGTTTGTTGAATAAAATTTTTAGTTTTCTTTTCCTTTTAAATCATTTTTTCCAGGCAAAGACCATTTTGTTGGCATTTTCTTGTTTGTTTTTCTTTTCTAAGTTGCTTTTAAAGGGATTTGTGTAAATCTGCAAATAGAAGATAGAATTTTTCGTATGAGATAGTGTTTAATTAATTAAAATGTTTTTGGAATTAAAGAAAAAAAATCAAAAGATAAATATTTAAACAAATTTTCTTTTAAAGATATATTTTTTAAATTTTTTACTATTTAAACTAAGGCTACAATATTGTCAAGTTGAATATGAACCTATATAGTCTAAACTATAAACTATACATAGTCTATGCTATAGTCATAGCAGCAGCCTAAACAATAGTAAAGTCTATAGTATTAACTATTGCTAAAACGTTTAGACAACTACTATATAGTCAAGATTAAAATCTGTATTATAAAATTTAACTCAACTATTGTCTAAATGAATCTAAGAATAGGTCAAAGAAAGCCTCGCAATTCCCAAAAATTAAATCGAAAGTCTCAAAAATTGTATTTTTTATCATTAATAACATAGGCTCCAAATTTCTTTCGGGTCTGAGAAAAGTTTTTGAGGATAAATAGGAAATACCTTAAGGCTTCCAGAAATTTATTCAGTTTTCTGATCCCAGATCAAGAAAGAACACGTTTTTTATAACAAAAACTTTTTTGAAAAACATAAAAAATATATTATGTACCTGTACGTATGAGTAACATTTGTATGAGTTTCATTATAAATAGCATTCATACGTAGCGGAGTCAAATGATGTTTAATATTCAACAGACTAGAGTCTAAATTACTGAAAAAACGTGAAACAATAGTCAAAACCATAATACTCTTATATTATCTGTTCTCCCTGCGTATACTTAATATTCAATTCCAGTAATATTTTTTAACATCAGTCATACGTCCTGATGTTCAATGAAATATACATATTATTAGATGTTTCTTAATGTTTCTGTGGTTTTATATACTTTTTTAAAGGAAAGAAAATTCCATATTATAGAAAATATCTAAAGTACCATCACAATGTATAATGAAAAATTATGCTCAGTATTATAGAAATTTAAATTTGAAGAACAAAAAAGTTAGAAAAATATCCTTATATGTTAAATTTTATATGAAGTAATAATTAGCAAAATTATTTAATTGTATGTGTTTCAGCTTCATATTATGGAACATTCAAAAAGTACCAAATATCAGTCTCTTACAAACTCTCTTTTATTTATTTATTTTCAAGAAACTTAATATATGTTTCAAGGTTATACGAAAAAATTCTTCAAAATTCAAAAAGTCCCATTTGAAAACATACTAAAGAGTCACTTGCTATAGATTTTAATTATTTTTCTATGTTCGATATTAAAAAAAATGGAAAAAGTAACATTTGATGAGCGAAAATCTACATAAAAGTTGCCTCCTTATATATTCTTATTCAATCTGGTATACCCTTCACCTTCGTGAGAAGGGTGTATGTAAGTTTATCATTCCATTTGTAATTTCTATAAAACCCTATGTGGAATATATATATTCAGAGTCCTTATAGATAACGGAGTTGATTAAGCTATGTCCGTCCGTCTGTCTGTTTGTTAAAATCAATTTTCTGAAGACGCCAGATATCTTTGGGGACCAAATCTTTAATAATTCTGTCAGTTATGCTTTCGATAAGTGTTCTACTTAAAATCAGCAAAATCGGTTAATAAATAACGTAGATATGAGCAAAAATCTGAGACAACCTTTAAAAATTTCTTAGAAATTTATTTTTTGGTGCATTTTTAGACAAAATAAACAACAACACACAGCATCATACGGTAAATTTTGTTCTTATACTTGCTTGTTTATATAAACACAAAGCAGGCCAAGAACAACACATTACGAAAGAACTTTTGTGTTGTTATTGGCTTGAACCATGTAACTAAGTACATATGTAGAGCGCGTACTTAGTAAATGAGAACCTATAAAAGGGAACTTTTTGGACCTTTTTCCTTCTTCAAAAAGTATTTTTGAAAGTACCTAAAAACATAAAATAAATCAAATAAAGTAAATGCAAAACTCAAAAATGGGAATTTTTGGTACTTTTTCGTTCTTCAAAAGGTACTAATTGAATTTTTTATAATATGATCCTAGAAACATTAAATTGATAGCAATATATTGTTACAGTGACCATAGTATAGTTGTAGTAACCATCGCGAATCATGTTTTTTCTCTGCGTGTAGTTTTCTCCAAAAAAGGACTGATTTTTTATACCCTATTGTTCTTTAATGGAACGATTTTAATCATTTTAAATAAGCTTTGTCCTTCGGGTTAAAATAAGAGCTTGTGCCAAATTTCATCAATTTATCTTGAAATTTTCGATCTGTAGCGTGAGCACAAGGTTTGCATGGGCACAGACTTGTGGTCTTTTTGTGTGAGCTTATTTGACGACTCACCACCACCACCCTTTGTGTATCTTACACGCGGGTGAAAATTTTTGTAAATTGTTCTGCCGGTCCATTTACAAGCACTTTGCTCAAGTACTCGAGCTATATAATCTCTGGCCATTGCTGCATCTTTGCTTAACTTCCGAGATTCAAAAACATCACCACAAGGTTTGCATGGACACAGACGGTTTAGTGATCTTTTTTGTAACAAAAAAACATCACTTCCGTTTACAACCACGCAAATGGAATGGACTCTGTTTGAGTCGGCAACAGCAGCTAGAGGCATATTCGATAAACCAAAATAAGAATTCATCAAATAAGACCAGGGCTTTGTTCTTACTCACCGAGAACTCGCTGTAGTGAATCTGGCATGAACAGAGTTTTCCCTGAACATACCTGGACATGGAAAGAAAATTCAATGTTATAACTTGTATAAGATACCTTATATCCATCACCATTCAACCAAGAACACTTCTCATTCATTCGACACACCCATAGAGAACAACATCCGACATACACACTCTAAGTATACGGCCGGGTAAGATTATTATACCCATATATTCATCCTATATCATATACACTTAATACCAACTCATTTCCAACGCTTAGTCCCACAGTCACTCCTCTGTGGAGTATCTGTTGACTTCGGCAACAGCACCGAACTTGTCCCAAATTACAGATTTCAACGTCAGTCTTTTAACCGACATTCTCTTCCCGTGAATTTGGATACTACAATCACCACGTGCACCCCAAAGGGACCTCTATAATAACCGGGACAAGACAAAGTCCGAAACTGTGCCTTGCGAGCTACCAGTTCCCCTGGTACCAGATTATGTGGTTCATCTCCATGTCAAATCATTCCAAGATAAGGCCGAGGATACATTTGATCATATCCAGTGTATAGTCCCGGCAGACTAGAGGTACCGGTAGCACTTCTTTTCCCCGGGATTGCAATCACACCAAGATGTGGTCTAACATCAAGGTAACATGCCCCCGGGATGTCAAAAACACACAAACGCATAATACCCTTGCCACTATAGTGCTATAGGGTATGCAATTACAACTATGTGCTATCAAAATTTCATGATTCTATTATGTCTTTTTCCACCACTACGTATACTTATTATTTAACTCCTTTAACAATTATAATATCAAGCATACGCCCTGATGTTCTAGGAAAAATATATTAATTTACATTTTTATTATTTTATTTACTTTAACATTATGTCAATAATATTTGTATTTGTTTATAACTTTATGTTTTTAGTATTATTAAATATTAGTTCTTTTCAATAGTTTTATAAAGAAAAATGGCTTTAAGCCTAAAATATTCTGGAAAAAATTTTGCTGAGTATTTTTTTATTGAAAACAAATATTGTTTAAATATTTATTTATTTAAATATTATTATAAATTTCTTATTTTAAACTGAATTTAAGCTTTGAAAACAAACAGAACCTTTCTATAGGTTAGTGGATGTCTTTATGAAAGCGATTTTTATCTAGTAGTTAGATTATTTAAACTTATCTTTCTCTAAACCAAATGCTGACATCTGTAAACATTTGTCGATGTTATTTAAATAAGATTTATGCAAATATCCACATACATTTATTTACACAAATTTCAAATATATTTTCAAAAAAAAAGTAGACATGTAAAACTTACAACTTAGAAGTGATATTTACTAGAATTTTATATTTTAATGTAACAGGAAAACATTTATTTTCTGTAGAAAAGAAAAAACATCAAATATCATTACCTTTTTATGTTGCTATAAAAAAAAAATATGTATGTGAGTATAAAAAACATTTTCCTTTGTTGTCACACTTACACTCTTGCAGTCGACAACATATTAAGCAGTGATGGGCACTAAGAATATTAAAGAATGTATGTTTGTGTATAAAAATCTACAGCAAACTCTTTTCTATTAAAGCACACAACTTAAAGCTTTCTACTCTTGCAATGTTTCGTTTCTGCCCTTATTTATAGCTTTTAGAAAAATGCCCTTAACTGTTATATATTTATATATTATAATCATAAGTAAATGTAAACTTTTAAATGTTTATATTCAAATGCATGTGTGTGTTTACAAACTAAGATGTATACAATTGTTTGCATTTGTACATACACTTAAAATTTGTTTATCTTATTTTAAACATTCATCTAAATATGACTGACAGTTTTTTTTAGAAAAACAAAAAATTTCCCTATACCCAGGATTAGGGAAAGTTTTATGGTTAGGAAATATGTATATACTTATATTTCTATATAAAAATTTCCATCATTATTTTACAATATGCTTCCTTCCATTCATTGTCCTTGATATAGTTTTTTTTTCATCATTTAATCAACTGTGCTTCTCATGAGGGCAGAAATAATGAGCAGAAACATTTTTTTTACAAACAACAGAACAGAGTCAGTTCGTTATTTTTTAATTTGACTGGTCTTAAGTTTTAATTAAATTATTTATGCTTTACAAACTTGCAGTTTTTTTTATTTAATTATTATTATTTAAATTATATGCTTGTAACAGCTTTTGATAATTTAATAATTTCAAATTTGTATCTCTGGTTTGACTCACGAATTTGTTGCAAGATAATTAATGCCAACAAAGCTTTATACCGATGTTCCTGATTGTACTGTTAACATACAAATATCGAAAACAACCTACTATTCCTTAAAGTATCCCGTATACTACCTTTTTATTGGAATACCACTCAGCCATTGAAAATCTTTATTTAAGTACAATATGTTCAAACTAATTTACAGCAATATGTTCGAAATGGCGAAATCCAAACGGCGAAATCGTTAAAAAATTTTGTTAGAATGTTTTTGGTCTGAAATACGATTTTTAGTGCATTGTGAAAATCACATGTCAAGCAATTTTTTAAATAATTTTCTCTATACGTTAAATCTAACAACAATTTCGATAAAATTTACACTACAAGTGGAAAGTTTACATTGTGAAATTACACTCATATTATTAACGACACCTGTACGTATACGCTTTAATGATTTATTGTTATTCCAAATATTAAGTATACGCTTAATTTAGAGCAGCACTTAAAAAATATTTTATATTTTTATACCCACCATCAAAAAAGATGGGGGGTATATTGATTTTGTCATTCCGTTTGTAACACATCGAAATATTGGTCAGAGACCCACAAAAGTATATATATTCTGGGTCCTCATTAAATTCTAAGACGATCTAGACATGTCTGTCCGTCTGTCCGTCTGTCCGTCCGTCCGTCTGTCTGTCTGTCTGTCTGTTGAAAGCACGATAGAGTCCGAATGGAAAGAGCTAGAGGCTTGAAATTTCACATAAATATTTCTTATAGGTAAGGTTTGTTTGGTATTGAAAATGGGCAATATCGGTCCACGTTTTCGGATAGCCCCCATACAAGTGGGCCCTAGAAAAGCAGCTTTAACAGCCATAACTTGTTTAAAAATACGAATATAGCGATGAAATTCGACATAAGTAAGTTTCTTGTGATCCAAAATCACTGTGCAAAATTTTATGAGGATCGGTCCATAATTGACCCTACCCCCCATATAAGGTCCCCTTCAGAAAATGACTGCAACGCTCATTAATGACTTAAAAATACGAGTGTAGCGATGAAATTCGACACAAATAAATTTTATACGAACCAAATTCTGTCTACCAAATTTTATGAGGATCGACCCATAATTGACCCTACCCCCCCCCCCCCCCATATAATGTCCCCTTCAGAAAATTACTTTAACGCTTATAACTGGCCTAAAAATACGAATATATAGATGAAATTAGACATAAGTAAGTTTCATTCGAGTCAAACGAGGTTTGATGGTGGGTATATAAGATTCGGCATAGCCGAATATAACACTCTTACTTGTTTAACAGTTTTCTTTGCGATTTTGATCATGAAAATTAAGTGATTTTATATGTTTTTGTACTTTGTGACAAGAGTTACAACTTTACCTCAGAGAGTAGATCAAAATTGCGAACGATTTACTAAGTATGAGTCTGAGAAAATGATGACTTTTTGCAAAAAAGAAACCGAGGCTCCCAATCTTTAGGGCCCTTTTAGAAAATGGATTGACTTTGGGTAAAACTGGGAGACACGGGTCTTTTCTGGTCTTTTATCAAGTAGTGATGTCTCTTAGTTAGTTAGTTAGTTAGTTAGTTAGTTAGTTAGTTAGTTAGTTAGTTAGTTAGTTAGTTAGTTAGTTAGTTAGTTAGTAGTTAGTTAGTTAGTTAGTTAGTTAGTTAGTTAGTTAGTTAGTTGTTCGTTTTAGTTCGTTCGTTAGTTCGTTCGTTGTTAGTTAGTTAGTTCGTTAGTTCGTTCGTTCGTTCGTTCGTTCGTTCGTTCGTTCGTTCGTTCGTTCGTTCGTTTCGTTCGTTCGTTCGTTCGTTCGTTTCGTTCGTTCGTTCGTTTCGTTCGTTCGTTAGTCGTTCGTTCGTTCGTTTCGTTCGTCGTTCGTTCGTTCGTTCGTTGTTCGTTCGTTCGTTCGTTCGTTCGTTTCGTTCGTTCGTCGTTCGTTCGTTTCGTTCGTTCGTTCGTTCGTTCGTTCGTTTTTCTTTCGTTCGTTTTCGTTCGTTCGTTCGTTCGTTCGTTCGTTCGTTCGTTCGTTTTTTCGTTCGTTCTTCGTTCGTTCGTTCGTTCGTTTCGTTCGTTCTCGTTCGTTCGTTCGTTCGTTCGTTTCGTTTCGTTCGTTCGTTCTTGTTCGTTCGTTCGTTCGTTCGTTCGTTCGTTCGTTCGTTCGTTCGTTCGTTCGTTCGTTCGTTCGTTCGTTCGTTCGTTCGTTGTTCGTTCGTTCGTTCGTTCGTTCGTTCTCGTTCGTTCGTTCGTTCGTCGTTCGTTTCGTTCGTTCGTTCGTTCGTTCGTTCGTTCGTTCGTTCGTTCGTTAGTTCGTTCGTTCGTTCGTTCGTTCGTTCGTTCGTTCGTTCGTTCGTTCTCGTTCGTTCGTTTCGTTTCGTTCGTTCGTTCGTTCGTTCGTTCGTTCGTTCGTTTTCGTTCGTTCGTTCGTTTCGTTCGTTCGTTCGTTCGTTCGTTCGTTTCGTTTTCGTTCTTCGTTTCGTTCGTTCGTTTCGTTCGTTCGTTCGTTCGTTCGTTCGTTTCGTTCGTTCGTCTTTCGTTCGTTCGTTTCGTTCGTTCGTTCGTTCGTTCGTTTCGTTCGTTCGTTCGTTCGTTTTTCGTTCGTTCGTTCGTTCGTTTGTTCGTTCGTTGTTAGTTAGTTCGTTCGTTGTTCTTCGTTTTCGTTCGTTCGTTCGTTCGTTCGTTTCGTTTCGTTCGTTCGTTCGTTCGTTCGTTCGTTCGTTCGTTCGTTCGTTGTTCGTTAGTTCGTTCGTTCGTTCGTTCTTTCGTTCGTTCGTTCGTTAGTTCGTTCGTTTCGTTCGTTCGTTCGTTCGTTCGTTCTTCGTTCGTTCGTTCGTTCGTTCGTTCGTTTTTCGTTCGTTCGTTCGTTCGTTCGTTCGTCGTTCGTTTGTTCGTTAGTTTTAGTTTCGTTCGTTCTTTCGTTCGTTCGTTTCGTTAGTTGTCGTTCGTTCGTTCGTTCTTTTTGTTCGTTCGTTCGTTCGTTCGTTCTTTCGTTAGTTAGTTCGTTGTTCGTTTCGTTGTTCGTTCGTTTCGTTCGTTCGTTAGTTCGTTTTCGTTTTCGTTCGTTCGTTCTTCGTTCGTTCGTTTCGTTCGTTAGTTCGTTCGTTCGTTAGTTCGTTTAGTTAGTTAGTTCGTTTCGTTCGTTAGTTCGTTGTTAGTTAGTTCGTTCGTTAGTTCGTTGTTCGTTCGTTAGTTCTTCGTTAGTTAGTAGTTAGTTAGTTCGTTAGTTAGTTGTTAGTTGTTAGTTAGTTAGTTAGTTAGTTCGTTAGTTGTTAGTTATTTTGACGTTCTATGCGAAACGTGTTTTTTGAGTTATGCCAGTCTTGTAGTAAATAAACGATATGTTTGTAGTTCAGATACTTTCTTTGTCAAAATTAATAGTTTCCTCAACCATATTTCCTGACAACCAATTGCACTATTGTGCAAATTTTACGCAATTTGTTGGTTTAATATGACGACATTAGTGAAGTAATTTATATTATATTTTTTATTAGTATTTTTCTTGTATATAAAATTAATATCATACTATGTTAACCACAAAATCAACAAGTTTTTTTCTTCATTTAGAGTCTTGACATTTCATGTTACGATAAAGACTTACAAATATTTTGACAATAAATCATGAAAACTGAGACCAGTGTAAAGGTGAAGGTGCGTTAATAAAACATTGTTTGTATGTATGTGTGTTGTAAATATACATATTTACTTTAACCACAACACATTTTCTCACATTAATTTGTGTATTAAATTATTTTCTTAAAACACGACAGTCAAACAGCTAGCCAACTAATAAAATAAAGAAAAGATCACTCGCTCTCTTTTACCCGGGCGACATTTTACGTGACTAAAAACCGTTTAGAATTTGTTATTTTATTTATATTCTTAGAAACCTAGAGTGTTTTTTAGTACTAGAATACAAAATATAGACTTGAATTATTATACAATTTAAACTGTTTTAGAATTACTTAGAAGAACAAGCAAAATTAAGATTTAATTGACCAAAAAGACTTCCTCTCATGATACTTTTGCTTTCTGAGGGTCTAGTCCTTTTTTTTTGCTTTTTTTTGCCGGCCACCAAAAATACACGCACTTGAAAAAGAAAATTAAATTTATTTATTTTATTCCTTTGTTGCTGCTGCGTGTTTACGAGCAGTAGTAGTGTGAATAATATGCCCCATGGTCTCACTGGGTTTAACAGGAGCAAGGAGGGATAATATAAAAATTGAGATGCACGACGTCGTTAAGAAAATTTTCATGTTTTTGTGCCATTAATTTAATATTCAATATTACAGGGAAATGAGCATTGTATTGCCTTCCATCAAATCTAATTTATGTTTTTAGTTTGGTTTTTTTTTTTCTTCTTTCGTTTTATATTTTATTGGTTGATTTTATCACTCACGTTTGTTAGTGAAAAGTGTTAATTTTAAATAAATTTATTTAGGTTTTACATGAATACCAATAAAATGAAGCAATCGTGATGAAATTCGTAGAAAAATTTAATTGTTTTGATGTAAAAGTTTTATTGAAACTGTTTACAAGTCATTTCTCAAAAAGTTCGTGTTGGATGAAAAACCGTTTAATCTTCTTATTCTTTTCATAAGGACTTGAATTGGTGTGTATAACCCAGCCACTAGTCCATAACAAAACTAATTAAACAATTTGCAAAACATTTGCTATGAAGTCTCGAAAACTTTTTTACATTTATGTTTAAAATAAATCTACAAATAAAGTTTCTGTATTTAACATGTTTTAAATTTAATAAGTTTTTAACAAACTTTATTAAATTTTACAATTCTTAAACATTTTACTAAATGTTAAAAAGGGTAACTATTTATATATGTATATAAAACCCCATATTAAAGTGTGAACAAAAGAAATATCAATAAAAAAATTTTACAATAATCCACAAAAGTATCTTAAGAGCAGAACTAAAAGTATATTTGTGTTGAGTCATATAAAACAATGATATGAACATAAAATTTCATTTGCCAACTGTCAACTGAAATGATGCACAAATAATGAACTCAAATCTTTAAATACAAATACGAAGGGGATTTTTTCTTCTTTTTTGTGAAAAATACAAAAATCAAATAAAAGCAAAAGTTATAAACTTTAACATGTTGCTCACAGTTCAAATACTCATAAAAACAACACATACATACATATTATATACATATAGATGAGATAATATAAAAATGGTGTTATAGTGTTTAAAATAACAATATGTTTGGCAACAAGGACATGATATTTGCCAGTCAATATTGTTGCACTATGAAAAAATATAGACTAGACCATAGACTTTTCTATAGACTAGACCATAGACTTTTCTATAGACTAGACTATAGTCTTTTCTATAGATTAGACTATAGTCTTGACTATAGATTAGACTCTAGACTTGACTATAGATTAGACTACATATTAGATTATAGTCCTGACAATAGATTAGACTACAGATTAGACAATAGTCTTGACTACAGATTAGACTATAGTCTTGACTATAGATTAGACTTTAGTTATGACTATACATTAGACTATAGTCTTGATTATAGATTAGAATAGTCTTGACATTATATTAGACTATAGTCTTGACTATAGATTAAACTTTAGTTTGGACTATAGATTAGGCCATAGTCGTGACTATAGATTAGACTTTAGTTTTGACTATAGATTAGACTATATTCTTGACTATAGATTAGACTATAGTCTTGACTATGGATTAGACTATAGTCTTGACTATAGAGTAGATTATAGTCTTAACTGTAGATTAGACTATAGTCTTGACTATAGATTCTACTATAGACTTGACTATAGATTAGACTATAGTTTTGACTATAGATTAAACTATAGTCTTGACTATAGATTAAACTATAGTCTTGACTATAGATTAAACTATAGTCTTGACTATAGATTAAACTATAGTCTTCACTACAGATTAGACTATAGTCTTGACTATAGATTAGACTGTAGTCTTGACTATAGATTAGACTATAGTCTTGACTACAGATTAGACTATTGGCTTGACTATAGATTAGACTATAGTCTTGACTATAAATTAGACTATAGTCTTGACTTTACATTAGACTAAAGCGTGGACTATATTTTAAACTATAGTCTGGACTATAGATTAGACTATAGTCTTGACTATAGATTTAACTATACAAATACAAATAATTTTTTGGTTTATTTTCTATTTAACCAAAAAAAGGTATCTCAGAAAAATCGTTTAATTTTTATAATAACTTGTTTCCCAAAATTTCTCTAATTTATTGTATTTTTAAATTGTTTCAAAAATCTGTTACTTCTAGTTACTTAACAGCTGTCTGCGTGAAGAGACAGTCTAACAACCCATTAAAATTCATGTTTTATAATATTTATCTGGCGTCTAGGTGTGTTTAAATTAACAGAGTTAATAAAAATTTACCAAATAGCTAAAAAGAAAATTTAATAAAGAGTAACAACATTTTTCAAACATAAATACACGTTTTTCTCTATCTGTCTTAATTCAAGGTCTATTAGCGAAGCAGTGATGGGCAACATACATGTGCACTTGCTAAAAAAAAAATGTAAGGCTTATGTGTAAGCTTTGCTTGAAACATTAGTTATTTAACGGTTTTAAGCTAGAGATTTGACTATAGATAAGACTATAATAAAGTCTTGACTATAGATTAGACTATAGTCTTGACTGTAGATTTGACTATAAATTAGACTAAAGTCATGACTATAGGTTAGATTATAGTCTCGACTATAGTTTTGACAATAGATTTAACTATAGATTTGACTATAGATTAAACTTTAGAATGGACTATAGATTAAACTATAGTCTTGACTATATATTAGACTATATTCTTGACTATAGATTAGACTATAGTCTTGACTATAGATTAGACTATAGTCTTGACTATAGATTAGACTATAATCTTGACTATAGACTAGACTATGGTCTTGACTATAGATTAGACTATACTCTTGACTATAGATTAGACTACAGTCTTGACTATAGATTTGACTATAGTCTTGACTAGAGATTAGACTAAAGTCTTTACTATAGATTAGACTGTAGTCTTGACTATAGATTTAACTATAGATTTGACTATAGAATAAACTATAGAATGGACTATAGATTAAACTATAGTCTTGACTATAGATTATACTATATTCTTGACTATAGATTAGATTATATTCTTGGCTATAGATTAGACTACAGTCTTGAGTATAGTCTTGACTATAGATTGAACTATATTCTTGACTATGGATTAGACTATAGTCTTGACAATAGATTAGATTATAGTCTTAACTATAGATTAGACTATAGTCTTGACTATAGATTATGCTATAGAATTGACTATAGATTAAGCTATAGTCTTGTCTATAGTCTAGTATATAGACCATAGACTAGACCATAGTCTTTTCTATAGATTAGACTATAGTCTTGACTACAGATTAGACTCTAGACTTGACTATAGATTAGACTATACTCTTGACTATACATTAGACTATACTCTTGACTATACATTAGACTACATATTAGACTATAGTCCTGACTATAGATTAGACTATAGATTAGACAATAGTCTTGACTACAGATTAGACTATAGTCTTGACTATAGATTAGACTTTAGTTTTGACTATAGATTAGACTATAGTCATGACTATAGATTAGACTATATTCTTGACTATAGTTTAGACTATAGTCTTGACTATAGTTTGACTCTAGTCTTGACTATAGTTTAAACTCTAGTCTTGTCTATAGTTTAGAGTTTAGACTATAGTCTTGACAATAGCTTATGCTGACTATGGTTTGAGCTATGGGCTTTAGTATAGTCTAGATTATAATATTGCTTTGACTATGATTTAGCCTATAAACTTGATTTTAAATAAGATTATTCCCATGACCATAGCTTAGTCTCTAGCCGCGACTACATTTAGACTATCGTATTGACTATAGTGGAGGAGACTATATAATGTACTTATACACTTCTAGCTTTTAACTATCGGCTTAGGCTCCCTTACATAGCAATTGACTAATCGGTCTTAGCTGCATTAGACTAAAGAAGTGGGTAAGCTGCCATACAAAAAAAAAAAACACAAACAATATGCCCTTAAAATAAGCGAAGAAGCTTCAAAACAACTCCAGCCCTTTTTTGTAGTATTGTGGCATAGACAGTGTTATTAGAATAATTTCATTTCAAATGAATTTAATTAGAAAATCCAAACACGTACACAACAATTTTTTTTTGCCACAACCAGCTTACTTTCTCTAGTAAATAAAAACGATTTTTTTAAGAACATATTTTATTTTTTTAAGTAGCAAATTGTAGGCGTGTAGAATTAAGGTTCTACTTGTATAAGTAATTTACTGTAGACTAAAGGTAGCAATTGCTGCTGTTTGGTGTACATACATACATATGATTTCATACAAATTAATAAGCTTGACATGACATAATGACAACAACTACAATTGTTGTATGTACTGTACTGTCTCATTTAAAATTATTTTCTATAATGAAAATTTATTTTTACCTTGGGTATTTTATTAAAAAGGAGTATTTCGTATATTATTTACTGCTGCTGTTTTTAGTCGTTTTTTTTTTTTTTTTTGTATTGAGTTAGCAGTTTCTTGTTGTGAGTGTGTGTAAGTTTGAATTGTAAAAGGATTTCAATTGTTTTGTACATATGTATGTGTTTATATGATTGTAACATGTTTAAGAATCAATATGAAGCAACAGATTTATTTTGTTTGCTCTTTCTATTCTGATTACAAAATCAAGGTTTCTATTGAGTGTAATTGAAAATCATATGGTATACCTTAAGTGTAGCATATTTATGGGGAGTGTGTTAAATAAATGTACGTGTTTGAAGAATGTACAATTTGGTACAATTGTTCAGTTAAAGAGATTTTTCGGTACTTTTCAGGAATTTTATATAAATGGTTCTAAATTTGGTACTTAAGATAGCTAACAGAAAGTACATTTTACAATATCTTTGGTACTATGTTCTATTGGCGCTAGAAAATATACTTAACCATCAATAGGATGAAGATCATAGCATGAAAATAATGTCTGATGCTAAACTAAATAAAAAGCATATTGCAAGAATTTTATTTATAAACCACTTACACAACAACATATTCATACCCACACATATGAAATATTCATTTAAGGGTGTTTCTTAGCAAATGTGTGTGTGTTTGTGTGATTTCTAAAAATTTAAATATCTAGAAAAATCAAACAAGAAAAAGAAGGAGAAAAATTGTTATTCAAGATTTCATTGGTAATTTTGGTTTCACACAAAACGATACATGCTATTTGACATTTTAATTAACTTTAAGTACGATGAAATTAAGACGATAATAACAAGTATTTATATGCATTGCTTTTGTATTTGGTGTTGTAGTTGTTGTTATTCCTGGTATTGACACATCAAATACACGCGCTTATATGGATGTAGCTACAACCCATTTCTGTCTGTGTGTTAACATATTTATAATTAAAGATTTGTTTATTTTTTCGAAAGATGTTATTCAAAGAAAATTTTAATATTAACATTACAGACAAAACAAATCATTCCAACAGTTTTTCTGTTCAACAGTTTTTACATAAAACTTGCAGCTTTAAGTTTAAGGGAAATTTTATTAGAATTTTCTTGGAAGCATGTAGGAGACTCTATTTATTCGTATTATTTCAAAACAACTAACTAACTAACTAACTAACTAACTAACTAACTAACTAACTAACTAACTAACTAACTAACTAACTACTAACTAACTAACTAACTAACTAACTAACTAACTAACTAACTAACTAACTAACTAACTAACTAACTAACTAACTAACTAACTAACTAACTAACTAACTAACTAACTAACTAACTACTAACTACTAACTAACTAACTAACTAACTAACTAACTAACTAACTAACTAACTAACTAACTAACTAACTAACTAACTAACTAACTAACTAACTAACTAACTAACTAACTAACTAACTAACTAACTAACTAACTAACTAACTAACTAACTAACTAACTAACTAACTAACTAACTAACTAACTAACTAACTAACTAACTAACTAACTAACTAACTAACTAACTAACTAACTAACTAACTAACTAACTAACTAACTAACTAACTAACTAACTAACTAACTAACTAACTAACTAACTAACTAACTAACTAACTAACTAACTAACTAACTAACTAACTAACTAACTAACTAACTAACTAACTAACTAACTAACTAACTAACTAACTAACTAACTACTAACTAACTAACTAACTAACTAACTAACTAACTAACTAACTACTAACTAACTAACTAACTAACTAACTAACTAACTAACTACTAACTACTAACTAACTAACTAACTAACTAACTAACTAACTAACTAACTAACTAACTAACTAACTAACTAACTAACTAACTAACTAACTAACTAACTAACTAACTAACTAACTAACTAACTAACTAACTAACTAACTAATAACTAACTAACTAACTAACTAACTAACTAACTAACTACTAACTAACTAACTAACTAACTAACTAACTAACTAACTAACTAACTAACTAACTAACTAACTAACTAACTAACTAACTAACTACTAACTAACTAACTAACTAACTAACTAACTAACTAACTAACTAACTAACTAACCTAACTAACTAACTACTAACTAACTAACTAACTAACTAACTAACTAACTAACTAACTAACTAACTAACTACTACTAACTAACTAACTACCGAACTAACTAACTAACTAACTAACTAACTAACTAACTAACTACTAACTAACTAACTAACTAACTAACTAACTAACTACTAACTAACTAACTACTAACTACAACTACTACGAACTACTAACTAACTAACTACTAACTAACTAACTAACTAACTAACTAACTAACTACTAACTAACTAACTAACTAACTAACTACTAACTAACTAACTAACTAACCTACTAAGCTAACTAACTACAACTAACTAACTACTAACTAACTAACTAACTAACTAACTAACTACTAACTAACTACTACTAACTAACTACTAGCTACTAACTAACTAACTAACTAACTACTACCTAACTAACTAACTAACTAAGAGCTATTCGTCCTGTATCCATCTTTAAGGATACCTATCGCTTCTGAAACATTTTTTGAGTCGATTCAGCCATGACCGTCTGGATGAAAATTTGCAAGATAATTGGATGAAATTTGGCACATAATTTTTTTTTGGTCCAAGAGCGAGCTCATAATTATGTTCTATAAAACGCAGTACAGCTAAGTTTTATATAAGCATTGATGACCTTACCATATTTCGTAATGATCTGGCCTCATGTGACCAAAGCTCCCATATAATGACCCCTCCAGAAAATGACTTGAATGTCTCTTATAAACAGTTATATCGCAATGAAATTCAGAAATTAGATTTAGCATTAAGATATTGACTAAAACTTAATATTTTTTTCCTAAACATTTTTTTACTTTTAACAATTAATTTAAATGTCTTATTTATTTATTTTTTTTTTAGTACATACATTTATTTATATTTAATAATTTATTTCCTTTATAACTTGAACATTGACCTGATACGTAGGTATTATGACGAACACATTTCCTCTGTAATTTAAAAATTAATTTATTAGCTAACGCCCCCTAAAGTATACAAATACCTCCTCCAACCTTCCCCTTTCTTTTGAAAAACATTAAACAAACTTAAATTTCTTAACAAAAACAAAATTATACTTGTTTTCTAGTTAGTGCAAAATTTCCAGGAAAAAAAAAAATGTAAAAAGCAAAGAAACATAATATTTCATGACCTGCTGCCATAAAGTTAAAGTAAAAGAGCAAAAAACGAGCAAGGGCAGCTGTGTTATATATAGCGTTGACACCACTGGCAGCAGCATCACCAAAACAAAAAACAATTAATTGTAGTGGGGTTGTAAATAAAAAACGTACTGTTTTTCTAGAATTTTTTTTTATTCTGAAAACATTCTTGATTAAAACGTTCATAGGGTTCGCTAGAGTGTAAGAAGTTTTTTTATTTCATTGCGAAAAACTTCCAATTTTGTTAATTAAACGTGACAGGTGAAATTAAAGAACAAAAATACTTCAGCATTGTACAACTGGAAAAACATTGTCAAAGATTATAGACAGCATAGCTCACGTAAATGTCTAGTTTGAAGTTTCTGCATCATGAAGAAGTTTATTTACACATACAACGAATTGAAACCAAATATTTCAGAAGGACATGATTGTTAATCCAATAACTATAAAGTTAAGGGGTTAAAAAATTCTCTTTAAATGTGTATGACAGTTTTTTTCATTAAAACAAATTGTGTATAACATTTTTTTCTACAGAAAACATTATGTAGAATAGTTTTTTTCTTGGAAAACTTGTATATAACAGTTTTTGTGTTAGAAAAAATTGTGTATAACAGTTTTTTTCCTTAGGAAAAATTGGGTATAACTGTTTTTCTTTAGGAAATATTGTGTATAACTGTTTTTCTTTAGGAAATGTTGTGTATAACAGTTTTTTCCTAAGAAAAAATTCTGTAAAACAGTTTTTTCTTTGGAAAAAATTCTGTATAACAGTTTTTTCTTTAGAAAAAATAGTGCATAACAATATTTTCTTTAGAAAAAATAGTGTATAACAGTATTTTCTTTAGAAAAAATAGTGTATAACAGTTTTTTCTTTAGAAAAAATAGTGTATAACAGTTTTTTCTTTAGAAAAAGTGGTGTATAACAGTTTTTTCTTTAGAAAAAATTCTGTATAACAGTTTTTTCTTTAGAAAAAATTGTGCATAACAGTTTTTTCTTTAGAAAAAAAATAGTGTATAACAGTATTTTCTTTAGAAAAACTAGTGTATTACAGTTTTTTCATTAGAAAAAGTGGTGTATAACAGTTTCTTCTTTAGAAAACATAGTGTATAACAGTATTTTCTTCAGAATAAAATGTGAATAAATGTGTTCTTCTTCAGAAAAAATATTTGTATGACAGTTTTGTTTAAGAAAAATTGTGTATATCATAACTTTCTACATAAAATATTGTGTAGAACTGTGTTTTCTTTAAGAAAACTTGTGTATAACAGTTTTTCACTAGAAAAAAATTGTTTATAAAGGTTTTTTCCTTAGGAAAAATTGCGTATAACAGGGAGAAATTGTGTATAACATCTTATTCAACAGAAAAAATTGTGTATAACAGTCTTCTCTCTAAAAAAATTGCGTATAACAGTATTTTCCAGGGGAAAAATTGTGTATAACAGTTTTTAACACAATGAGCATGCTTTTTCTTTAGAACAAAATTGTGTATAAAATTGTTTTAGAAGAAAATTTGTGCAATGGATTTATCTTTAGTATTAAGTATAACAGTTTTTTACAATTAGAAATTTAAAACATAGAATTTTTCTTTAGGAAAATTGTGTATAACAGATTAAAAAAGTGTAAATATTACTGTAAAAATCGCTCTCTCTTTGAAAGAAAATTACATTTTCTTAAAATCCTTTAGTAACATTAGATATTTCTTAAATATACATTTCGACATAATAATGCATGTTTATTATAACAAAAATAATAATCAAAAATACATTTCTCAAAATGTAGATTTAAATATAAAGAGAATTTCTGTGTGTTTAAGCCAAATGTCAGTGTCAACTTATATAATAATCAATAAAACAGGAATTGACATCAATCAAAAGAAACAAACAAAATATTCTATATTACACCATTAATATCAAGACAATATTTATGCTAAAATATACACACATACACATATATATATATACATATGTAAATATGTATGTATGTTTATACTGTATATATTAAAGCTTTGTGTATATGACATTTAAATCTACATACGAATGTTTTTCAATATTGCACAAAAATTCCTGTTCACAATTCATTCTTTCGTTTTATTTGAAAAGTGCGCAAATTAAATAAAGCAAAAATACATAAATAAGTAAATAAATATCAGCCACCACTTTTACCACCAACCATGTTTTATTTGTGTTTGAATTTGAATTTTATATGAATTTTGCATGTCTTTGACAGATATTTAAAATAATTTTCCTTGTAGAATAAATACTAACGAAACAAATACAATTTCATAGATTTTAACATAACAAAGAATAACTGTTATACAAAAATTTTCCATAATAACAAAAGGGTTCAGTTCTAGTTCAGTTCTAGTTCAGTTCTAGTTCAGTTCTAGTTCAGTTCTAGTTCAGTTCTAGTTCAGTTCTAGTTCAGTTCTAGTTCAGTTCTAGTTCAGTTCTAGTTCAGTTCTAGTTCAGTTCGAGTTCAGTTCGAGTTCAGTTCTAGTTCAGTTCTAGTTCAGTTCTAGTTCAGTTCTAGTTCAGTTCTAGTTCAGTTCTAGTTCAGTTCTAGTTCAGTTCTAGTTCAGTTCTAGTTCAGTTCTAGTTCAGTTCTAGTTCAGTTCTAGTTCAGTTCTAGTTCAGTTCTAGTTCAGTTCTAGTTCAGTTCTAGTTCAGTTCTAGTTCAGTTCTAGTTCAGTTCTAGTTCAGTTCTAGTTCAGTTCTAGTTCAGTTCTAGTTCAGTTCTAGTTCAGTTCTAGTTCAGTTCTAGTTCAGTTCTAGTTCAGTTCTAATTCAGTTAAAAATGTTTATTCTTATATTTCTCAGTTAAAAGAAACGTAATGCAAGTAATACTATATATTTTTTCATAAATATTAAATTATTACTTTTATTACTTTTCGAATCGCTGTGCAAACACAAATCATAAATTTAAATAAATTTTATAAATTAACTGCCTAATTATAACACATTTCCTCCTTCACTCATTTTTCATTTCCTTATCATCATCATATTTCATTGCTAAGTTAGTTTCCAGTTTGAAAAAAAAAAAAATAAAACTACAATAAATTTGAATATAAAAATATTGAAGAAATTACCTGTTAAAGATTTATTTTATTTCCTTGGGCTGTGCGCAACGGCTCGCATTCCGTATTCTGCAACATTTATAAATATCCTTGTAACAAATTTCAAATTTTCTTTATTTTTTGAAAATGATTTTTATATTTATGTTTTATCAATACATCTATATTGTAAAACAGTGTGGGTTATAGTAGTCTGATGAGGATGATGGTGATGTAGTAAAGTTATTTGTTATTGGCGTGTTTTAATGGGTTTCCGCTTTGATTTATAGCTGCAGGTTATTTAAGCTGCAAAGAGAGAGATAGAAAGGGAAATGAAAGCAACAAATAAACATTAAAAATATATTACAAAGTTGTGTTTTTTCAATATTTATGTACAGGGATGGCAAACTGTTATACAATAATTTATCTAAAGAAATCCTAACATTTTCCATTAAAAAAAATTGTAGACCAATTTTTCTTTAGGGAGAACTGTTTTACAAAAATTACCATTATTAATTGCTTTAACTTTTCCATCCCTGATGTAAGTAAATATTTTTGTGGTTTAGTTTTCTTTTATTTATTTTTTTATTTTTTGTCAAATTGTTCTTAAAGTCTGTTACATAAATATTTCTTTTGACATAGAAAATCTCCCGAGTATTTGCTAATCAGTTTTTATCAGTTCATATTTATTTTATTTCTTTATTTGTTGATTTGTTTTTGCTTTTAAAAGGGACAAGTTTTTATGTTTTAACCACAAAAGCAAACAAGTCCTTGTTGTAGTCAATATAAAAATCTAAGATAATAAAGTATTGACACTTATGTGGCATATATACATTTTGTTATAAAGAGTTTGTTATATTAAGTGACATATTTTTAGTTATACTTAGGGGAAATACGAATGAAAATTTAATTGAGTAAAAACATTTTAGAATCAATAAGATTTTAATAATCATAAATGATCAAAGATTGCTGTCTTAACTAATCTAACAAGGTTGTTTGTACTACACTTCATTATGACCGACATTTAGTCGAATCCTGGGTTTCCATTATTCTTTTTTTTTTAATTTACATAAAGAAATGTCTTCCTTAATTTTTGTTTATTACTCTAAAATCTTAGCAATTAATTTAAATTGTTTACTTCTCTCCCTTTTCCTTATTAAAATATTTAAGCAACATTTTATTTTATATTTAAAAATAAAATAATATGCACAATCCAGCTTAATTGCTTAAATTACAAAATAAATATGAGAAAAATTCTTAAAATAAATTTCAATGTGGGTTGTATGAACTGGGTTTAAATAATAAATACCTTTCAAACCCAACAACTGGGTTTAAATAATAAATACCTTTCAAACCCAACAAATATTTTTAAAATAAAGACAACAACAATGGATTGCCTTCAAATATTTATTTAGTTTTCTTCTTAAACTGAACTAGAACTGAACTAGAACTGAACTAGAACTGAACTAGAACTGAACTAGAACTGAACTAGAACTGAACTGAAACTGAACTAGAACTGAACTAGACTGAACTAGACTGAACAGAACTGAACTAGAACTGAACTAGAACTGAACTAGAACTGAACTAGAACTGAACTAGAACTGAACTAGAACTGACTAGAACTGAACTAGAACTGAACTAGAACTGAACTAGAACTGAACTAGAACTGAACTAGAACTGAACTAGAACTGAACTAGAACTGAACTAGAACTGAACTAGAACTGAACTAGAACAAAGAACTGAACTAGAACTGAACTAGAACTGAACTAGAACTGAACTAGAACTGAACTAGAACTGAACTAGAACTGAACTAGAACTGAACTAGAACTGAACTAGAAACTGACTAGAACTGAAACTAGAACTGAACTAGAACTGAACTAGAACTGAACTAGAACTGAACTAGAACTGAACTAGAACTGAACTAGAACTGAACTAGAACTGAACTAGAACTGAACTAGAACTGAACTAGAACTGAAGAACTAGAACTGACTAGACTGAACTAGAACTGAACTAGACTGAACAAACTAACTAGAACTGAACTAGAACTAACGAAACTGAACTAAACTAACTAGAACTGAACTAGAACTGAACTAGAACTGAACTAGAACTGAACTAGAACGACTAAGAACTGAAACTAGAACTGAACTAGAACTGAACTAGAACTGAACTAGAACTGAACTAGAACTGAACTAGAACTGAACTAGAACTGAACTAAACTGAACTAGAAACTGAACTAGAACTGAACTAGAACTGAACTAGAACTGAACTAGAACTGAACTAGAACTGAACTAGAACTGAACTAGAACTGAACTAGAACTGAACTAGAACTGAACTAGAACTGACTACTAGAACGAACTAGAACTGAAACTAGAACTGACTAGAACTGAACTAGAACTGAACTAGAACTGAAAACTAGAACTGAACTAGAACTGAACTAGAACTGAACTAGAACTGAACTAGAACTGAACTAGAACTGAACTAGAACTGAACTAGAACTGACTAGAACTGAACTAAACTGAACTAGAACTGAACTAGAACTGAAACTAGAACTGAACTAGAACTGAACTAGAACTGAACTGAACTGAACTAGACTGAACTAGAACTGAACTAGAACTGACTAGAACTGAACTAGAACTGAACTAGAACTCTGAACTAGAAATGAACTAGAACGAACTAGAACTGAACTAGAACTGAACTAGAACTGAACTAGAACTGAACTAGAACTGAACTAGAACTGAACTAGAACTGAACTAGAACTGAACTAGAACTGAACTAGAACTGAACTAGAACTGAACTAGAACTGAACAAATGAACTAGAATTGAACTAGAAACTGAACTAGAACTGAACTAGAACTGAACTAGAACTGAACTAGAACTGAACTAGAACTGAACTAGAAGAAACTAGAACTGAACTAGAACTGAACTAGAACTGAACTAAGAACTGAACTAGAACTGAACTAGAACTGAACTAGAACTGAACTAGAACTGAACTAGAACTGAACTAGAACTGAACTAGAACTGAACTAGAACTGAACTAGAACTGAACTAGAACTGAACTAGAACTGAACTAGACTGAACTAGAACTGAACTAGAACTGAACTAGAACTGAACTAGAACTGAACTAGAACTGAACTAGAACTGAACTAGAACTGAACTAGAACTGAACTAGAACTGAACTAGAACTGAACTAGAACTGAACTAGAACTGAACTAGAACTGAACTAGAACTGAACTAGAACTGAACTAGAACTGAACTAGAACTGAACTGAACTGAACTAGAACTGAACTAGAACTGAACTAGAACTGAACTAAACTGAACTAGAACTGAACTAGAACTGAACTAGAACTGAACTAGAACTGAACTAGAACTGAACTAGAACTGAACTAGAACTGAACTAGAACTGAACTGAACTAGAACTGAACTAGAACGAACTAGAACTGAACTAGAACTGAACTTGAACTGAACTAGAACTGAACTAGAACTGAACTAGAACTGAACTAGAACTGAACTAGAACTGACTAGAACTGAACTAGAACTGAACTAGAACTGAACTAGAACTGAACTAGAACTGAACTAGAACTGAACTAGAACTGAACTTGAACTGAACTAGAACTGAACTAGAACTGAACTAGAACTGAACTAGAACTGAACTAGAACTGAACTAGAACTGAACTAGAACTGAACTAGAACTGAACTAGAACTGAACTAGAACTGAACTAGAACTGAACTAGAACTGAACTGGAACTGAACTAGAACTGAACTAGAACTGAACTAGAACTGAACTAAAACTGAACTAGAACTGAACTAGAACTGAACTAGAACTGAACTAGAACTGAACTAGAACTGAACTAGAACTGAACTAGAACTGAAGAACTGAACTGAACTGAACTAGAACTGAACTAGAACGAACTAGAACTGAACTAGAACTGAACTTGAACTGAACTAGAACTGAACTAGAACTGAACTAGAACTGAACTAGAACTGAACTAGAACTGAACTAGAACTGAACTAGAACTGAACTAGAACTGAACTAGAACTGAACTAGAACTGAACTAGAACTGAACTAGAACTGAACTAGAACTGAACTAGAACTGAACTAGAACTGAACTAGAACTGAACTAGAACTGAACTAGAACTGAACTAGAACTGAACTAGAACTGAACTAGAACTGAACTAGAACTGAACTAGAACTGAACTAAGAACTAAACTGAACTAGAACTGAACTAGAACTGAACTAGAACTGAACTAGAACTGAACTAGAACTGAACTAGAACTGAACTAGAATGAACTAGAACTGAACTAGAACTGAACTAGAACTGAACTAGAACTGAACTAGAACTGAACTAGAACTGAACTAGAACTGAACTAGAACTGAACTAGAACTGAACTAGAACTGAACTACTAAACTGAACTAGAACTGAACTAGAACTGAACTAGAACTGAACTAGAACTGAACTAGAACTGAACTAGAACTGAACTAGAACTGAACTAGAACTGAACTAGAACTGAACTAGAACTGAACTAGAACTGAACTAGAACTGAACCAGAACTGAACTAGAACTGAACTAGAACTGAACTAGAACTGAACTAGAATGAACTAGAACTGAACTAGAACTGAACTAGAACTGAACTAGAACTGAACTAGAACTGAACTAGAACTGAACTAGAACTGAACTAGAACTGAACTAGAACTGAACTAGAACTGAACTAGAACTGAACTAGAACTGAACTAGAACTGAACTAGAACTGAACTAGAACTGAACTAGAACTGAATTAGAACTGAACTAGAACTGAACTAGAACTGAACTAGAACTGAACTAGAACTGAACTAGAACTAGAACTGAACTAGAACTGAACTAGAACTGAACTAGAACTGAACTAGAACTGAACTAGAACTGAACTAGAACTGAACTAGAACTGAACTAGAACTGAACTAGAACTGAACTAGAACTGAACTAGAACTGAACAAGAACTGAACTAGAACTGAACTAGAATTGAACTAGAATTGAACTAGAATGAACTAGAATTGAACTAGAACTGAACTAGAACTGAACTAGAACTGAACTAGAACTGAACTAGAGTGAACTAGAACTGAACTAAACTGAACTAGAACTGAACTAGAACTGAACTAGAACTGAACTAGAACTGAACTAGAACTGAACTAGAACTGAACTAGAACTGAACTAGAACTGAACTAGAACTGAACTAGAACTGAACTAGAACTGAACTAGAACTGAACTAGAACTGAACTAGAACTGAACTAGAACTGAACTAGAACTGAACTAGAACTGAACTAGAACTGAACTAGAACTGAACTAGAACTGAACTAGAACTGAACTAGAACTGAACTAGAACTGAACTAGAACTGAACTAGAACTGAACTAGAACTGAACTAGAACTGAACTAGAACTGAACTAGAACTGAACTAGAACTGAACTAGAACTGAAACTAGAAACTGAAACTAGAACTGAACTAGAACTGAACTAGAACTGAACTAGAAACTGACCTAGAACTTGAACGAGAACTGAACTAGAACTGAACTAGAGAACTGAACTAGAGAACTGAAACTAGAACTGAACTAGAAACTGAACTAGAACTGAACTAGAAACTGAACTAGAACTGAACTAAGAACTGAACTAGAACTGAACTAGAACTGAATCTAGAACTGAACTAGACTGAACTAGAACTGAAACTAGAACTTAACTAGAACTGAACTAGAACTGAACTAGAACTGAACTAAGAACTGAACTAGAACTGAACTAGAACTGAACTAGAACTGAACTAGAACTGAACTAGAACTGAACTAGAACTGAACTAGAACTGAACTAGAACTGACTAGAACTGAACTAGAACTGAACTAGAACTGAAACTAGACTGAATAGAACTGACTAGAACTGAAACTAGAACTGAACTAGAACTGAACTAGAACTGAACTAGAACTGAACTAGAACTGAACTAGAAACTGACTAGAACTGAACTAGAACTGAACTAGAACTGAACTAGAACTGAACTAGAACTGAACTAGAACTGAACTAGAACTGAACTAGAACTGAACTAGAACTGAACTTGAACTGAACTAGAACTGAACTAGAACTGAACTGAACTAGAACTGAACTAGAACTGAACTAGAACTGAACTAGAACTGAACTAGAACTGAACTAGAACTGAACTAGAACTGAACTAGAACTGAACTAGAACTGAACTAGAATGAACTAGAACTGAACTAGAACTGAACTAGAACTGAACTAGAACTGAACTAGAACTGAACTAGAACTGAACTAGAACTGAACTAGAACTGAACTAGAACTGAACTAGAACTGAACTAGAACTGAACTAGAACTGAACTAGAACTGAACTAGAACTGAACTAGAACTGAACTAGAACTGAACTAGAACTGAACTAGAACTGAACTAGAACTGAACTAGAACTGAACTAGAACTGAACTAGAACTGAACTAGAACTGAACTAGAACTGAACTAGAACTGAACTAGAACTGAACTAGAACTGAACTAAAACTGAACTAGAACTGAACTAGAACTGAACTAGAACTGAACTGAACTAGAACTGAACTAGAACTGAACTAGAACTGAACTAGAACAGAACTAGAACTGAACTAGAACTGAACGAAAACTGAACTAGGACTAACTAGAAATATAATTCACATTAATTTACAAATTTATAACTTAATATAAATAAATATAACTTAATATTTGCGTTTTGTGGAATATAGTTCTCAAAAATTCAAACATATTTTGGATGATTTTAGGCGAATGCATTATGTACTCTTAAGTGAAATATTTAATAATTATCTCCATCAATTTGACTCTAAATTGCCTGTTGGGTATGGGGTAAACAGCAATTTTAGTTATTTTAATATTAAACAACATTTTTGTGTTCCCCATTAATACCTTGAAGTTTTATATAAAAACGAAATAATATGAACACTATGTAAGCTAATATATGTTTTTGTATGTACATGGATGCTGTGTAGGAGGACATCATGTACAGTGTCATTCAAAATTGTATTTGTACAATGTTGGTGAATAGAAAGCAGATTACGAAGTTGCGAGTATGTATGCTGAAAATGAAAGTCAATGTCATGCCAGAGAATAAATAATAATATAAACCTGACAATTCTAAAGTGAAAGTTTTGAAATGTTTCCACATCAGCATAAGTATGTATATTAAGGTGGCAATGATTTGTAGTAATAAAGACAAGTGAATTATGAAAAAGTCTGTACCAACTCTAAAATTGTTAACTCTCGAACTACTTATTTCTAAATAATTCAAATCTGAAACTTAATTAAATTCTTTTGTTTTATAGAAATAACTTAATTTTGAGACGCCATCCTAACTTATGTGTAATGTATGCAAAATACATACATACATAGATACATACATACAAAATATTATAATTTTAAAAAATAGAATTGAAATAAATGTACGTAGCATGTACACACTTCCACATTATTTATGTATGTATGAGCATTTAAATGAAAATAATGATTTTTATATAATTTTAAAGAGAATGAAAATCAGAGCTAAATTGGAAGCAAAAAGGTAGCATAAAATTAGGGATGATGAATTCTACAAATATCATGTTATCACCAAAATGTTCGGAAATAATATTTATTGTTAAGAAAAATAATAGAAATCTGTAACATTTTATATGTTACATCTCAATGACTAGACTACGACTATGACTACACTAAACTAGACTAGACTATGACTATGACTATGACTAGACTATGACTAGACTATGACTAGACTATGACTAGACTATGACTAGACTATGACTAGACTATGACTAGACTATGACTAGACTATGACTAGACTATGACTAGACTATGACTAGACTATGACTAGACTATGACTAGACTATGACTAGACTATGACTAGACTATGACTAGACTATGACTAGACTATGACTAGACTATGACTAGACTATGACTAGACTATGACTAGACTATGACTAGACTATGACTAGACTATGACTAGACTATGACTAGACTATGACTAGACTATGACTAGACTATGACTAGACTATGGCTAGACTATGACTAGACTACAAATGTATATACATTATAATCACATTTTCCACCATCTGCCCCACTGTTATCTTGTTGCACATTGTTATACATAAAAATATAAGTTGTCAATTACACGTGCATATGAAACTGAAAATCTTTTACATAAAATATTTACATTTTAACAAATTCTCCATGTTTTTCATGACTTGTTAACAACAACAAAACCTGCTAAGTAAAAATTATAAAAATAACTTTATAATAACAGGAGTAAAAATGATCTTATTTTAACCAAAATTACACATACAACTTAAACAAATACATACATTAAAAACTTCTATATGTAGGCAACACTTCAGGCATACATTCCTTCATGTAAGCAGAGAAATAAAATTCTACATATGTACATGAGATACCCTACCCACACTCATTAATCATTTGTACAAATAAATCTTAATAGAAGTGTAACTTTCTTTAAGAAATATTTGCTATATAAAAGAAAAACCATTTATTGTATCACATTGTGTAAGAGTTATGATCATCAGAGCAAAAATCATAGAATCGTGTGTTTTATCAATTCCTTGCTCTCCACTTTAATAGATGCAAATATTTTCCCTAGATAAAGTTGCATAAAAATTTCTAAATTTTCATTCTATTGTTGTTATTCCTTATACTGTTCCTCCCTATTTTACATGCTATATCCTGTTATATTCTTGCCACATTACTTTTTACATACATACATACGTACTTATTTTCTCATATAATATATTTTTTTTCATAAAAATAAGCTGCTTAATTTGCAAACATGTCCTGGCAACAATATTTTTCCCTTTTCCTTTGTCTCCTCCTGTTAAAGCAAACAAAGATTTCGATGTTATTTTCGTAATTTATTTTTGTTTTTGTTTATTTATTCTATTTTGTTTTTAATTTCTCAACGGTAAATTTTATTTAAAGTAATATTTTATATTATTTATTTTTGTTTCTTTTTATTTAAATTTTAATTAGATTTTGTTGTAATATTTGTATGTTAATTGGCTGTGATTGTCTTAATACGGATTTACTGCCTTGCACACATTAAACTGATAAAATTAGAAGGATATAAGAATATTGGGAGTAATTTAATGAAAATAATTAAATTTTTAATTAGAATGTACTATAATATAGGATAATGAAGATACTATATACTAGACAATAGACAAGAATATAGACTAGACTATAGACTATAGACTAGACTATAGACTAGACTATAGACTAGACTATAGACTAGACTATAGACTAGACTATAGACTAGACTATAGACTAGGCTATAGACTAGACTATAGACTAGACTATAGACTAGACTATATACTAGACTATATACTAGACTATAGACTAGACTATAGACTAGACTATAGACTATACTATAGACTAGACTATAGACTAGACTATTGACTAGACTATAGACTAGACTATAGACTAGACTATAGACTAGACTATAGACTAGACTTGACTATAGACTAGACTTGACTATAGACTAGACTTGACTATAGACTAGACTACAGACTAGACTATAGACTAGACTATAGACTAGACTATAGACTAGACTATAGACTAGACTATAGACTAGACTATAGACTAGACTATAGACTAGACTATAGACATGACTATAGACTAGACTATAGACTAGACTATAGACTAGACTATAGACTAGACTAGACTATAGACTAGACTATAGACTAGACTATAGACTAGACCATAGACTAGACTAGACTATATACTAGACTATATACTAGACTATAGACTAGACTATAGACTAGACTATAGACTAGACTATAGACTAGACTATAGACTAGACTATAGACTAGACTATAGACTAGACTATAGACTAGACTATAGACTAGACTATAGACTAGACTATAGACTAGACTATAGACTAGACTATAGACTAGACTATAGACTAGACTATAGACTGGACTATAGACTAGACTATAGACTAAACTATAGATTAGACTAGACTAGACTATAGACTAGACTATAGACTAGACTAGACTAGACTATAGACTAGACTATAGACTAGACTATAGACTAGACTATAGACTAGACTATAGACTAGACTATAGACTAGACTATAGACTAGACTATAGACTAGACTATAGACTATACTATAGACTAGACTATAGACTAGACTATAGATTAGACTATAGACTAGAATATAGACTAGACTATAGACTAGACTACTAGACTATAGACTAGACTATAGATTAGACTATAGACTAGACTATGGACTAGACTATAGACTAGACTATAGACTAGACTACTAGACTAGACCATTAGACTATAGACTAGACTATAAACTAGACTATAGACTAGACTATAGACTAGACTATAGACTAGACTGTAGACTAGACTATAGACTAGACTACTAGACTACAGACTAGACTATAGACTAGACCATAGACTAGACTATAGACTAGACTATAGACTAGACTATAGACTATACTATAGATTAGACTATAGACTAGACTATAGACTAGACTATAGACTAGACTATAGACTAGACTATAGACTAGACTATAGACTAGACTATAGACTAGACTATAGACTAGACTATAGACTAGACTATAGACTAGACTATAGTCTAGACTATAGACTAGACTATAGACTAGACTATAGACTAGACTATAGACTAGACTATAGACTAGACTATAGACTAGACTATAGTCTAGACTATAGACTAGACTATAGACTAGACTATAGACTAGACTATAGACTAGACTTTAGACTAGACTATAGACTAGACTATAGACTAGACTATAGACTAGACTATAGACTAGACTAGACTAGACTATAGACTAGACTATAGACTAGACTATAGACTAGACTATAGACTAGACTATAGACTAGACTATAGACTAGACTATAGACTAGACTATAGACTATAGACTAGACTATAGACTAGACTATAGACTAGACTATAGACTAGACTATAGACTAGACTATAGACTAGACTATAGACTACACCATAGACTAGACTATAGACTTGACTATAGACTTGACTATAGACTAGACTATAGACTAGACTATGGACTAGACTATAGACTAGACTATAGACTAGACTATAGACTAGACTATAGAATAGACTATAGACTAGACTATGGACTAGACTATGGACTCGACTATGGACTAGACATTAGACTAGACTATAGACTACACCATAGACTAGACTATAGACTAGACATTAGACTAGACATTAGACTAGACATTAGACTAGACATTAGACTATAGGAATTTTATATATTACACCCATAAAATTTCTTTAATTTTTCTGTATCCATAATTTAAGAACAATTCTTTTTGATGATTTGCCCACCTACCACGACTCCAGGAAGTTAAAAAGTAAACTTTTCTTTTATTCAAAAACCGCAAGTGTTACTTTTACTTTTATATATTGTTATAAATTGTTCTTAATTAAATACGAAGTGAACACATACATTCGTATGTACAATATATAGAAAGCGGAATAAAAAAAACGTAAATAAATTGTGTTAACAAGTAATGGAAATAAAACCGTTCTTTATTAACACACTCCTGTTATCCAAAAATAAATACCCCTTTCAATTTCTTAAAAATAATCACATACATATAAGTACCCGTTAAGTTTAAGATCAAACCATTAAAAGTTTTATACCGTCTGCAAAGTTGGTTTTAAGTTTCTTGGAATTGTTGTCCTTCAAAGTCATTAACAGACGACTAGTTCTAAGAACTGCAGGTTAAGAATTCTATATATTTCCCTTGTGTGTTTAAGTATTTCGATAGGTGTGAGTCTCTTGTGTATTTATGTTCCAGTAAATGATTGTCATAAATTTCTCGTGTCTTGTATGGTGTTTTTTCTGCTTGAGTTCTATTTAAAATACAAATATTCGTTGTAATAAATTTATTCTAACAGTGTGATAATAATTCTATTGTTTATATTTTTCTTATTGTCTAAAGTCAAAAAGTTACGACACATAGTAGAAAGAAAATTACAAAACATTTATTTTTCTTTTAAAAACTCAGAGCTTTTTGTTTAATAATCTTTTTTACGGTTTAATAAATTCTTTGAAATTTGGTGATATTTTTTAACCGTAGTAATAAGTTTGTGCGGCATAAATTAAACAAATGAAGTTTAGTAATTATAAATTTTTCTTAATAATTGATGGTTACTTTTGGATAGGATATAATGTAAAAAAACGATAAACTATTTTCAGCACAGCAGGCAACATTAGCCCCTAGTATAGCCTAGCCTATAGACTAAAATCCAGACAATAAACTAAGGTATAGACCACACTATAGACTAGACTATAGACCAGTCTATAGACTATACTATAGTCAAGACTTTAGACTATACTATACTCAAGACTATAGACTATACTATAGTCTAGACTGTAGACTAGACTATTGTCCAGACTATAGACTAGACTTTAGTCCAGACTATACACTAGACTATAGTCCAGACTATACACTAGACTATAGTCTAGACTTAGACTAGACTATAGACTAGACTATAGTCCAGACTATAGTCCAGACTATAGACCAGACTATATTCCAGACCGTAGACTACACTATAGTCCAGACTATAGCCAAGACTGTAGACTAGACTATCGACAATACTATAAACTAGACTATAGACAATGCTATAAACTAGACTATAGACAAGACTATAGACTAGACTATAGACAAGACTAGACTACAGTTCATAATACGGGCAAGACTATAGTCCAGACTATATACTAGTCCGGACTATAGACCACACTACAGACTCGATCATACTCTAGACTACAGACTAGACCATAATCCAGACTATAGTCTAGACTACAGACAAGACTATAGTCCAGTCTATAGACTAGACTACACTACAGACAATAGACTAGACAGGTCTGTAGTCTACTATAGTACAGACTATAGACTAGACTATAGTACAGACTATAGGCTAGACTATAGTACAGACTATAGACTAGACTAGACTATAGTATAGACTATAGACTAGACTATAGTCCAGACTATAGAGTAGACTATAGTCCACAATACGCACAAGACTATAGTACACACTATTGACTAGACAACGGTCCGGACTATATATTTGAATGTAGTCCAGATTATATACTATAGTCCAGACTATAGAATGTACTATAGATCAGACTATAGACTAAAGTGTAGACTATAATCCACAATACGCACAAGACTATAGTCCACACTATAGACTAGAGTATAATCCAGGCTATAACTATAGACTAGACAATAATCCCGAATAAAGAGTAGACAATAGTCCCGACTATAGAGTAGACTATAGTCCTGACTATAGACTAGACTATAGTCCTGACTATAAACTAGACTATAGTCCTGACTATAGACTAGACTATAGTCCATGCTATAGACTAGACTATAATCCACACTATGGACAAAACTATAGACTAGACTATAGTCCTGACTATAGACTAGACTATAGTCCTGATTATAGACTATAGTCCTGACTATAAACTAGACTATAGTCCTGACTATAGACTAGACTATAGTCCTGACTATAGACTAGACTATAGTCTTGACTATAGACTGGACTATAGTCCTGACTATAGACTGGACTATAGTCCTGACTATAGACTGGACTATAGTCCTGACTATAGACTGGACTATAGTCCTGACTATAGACTAGACTATAGTCCTGACTATAGACTAGAATATAGTCCTGATTATAGACTAGACTATAGTCCTGACAATAGACTAGACTATAGTCCTGACTATAGACTAGACTATAGTCCTGACTATAGACTAGACTATAGTCCTGACTATAGACTAGACTATAGTCTTGACTATAGACTCTACTAGTCTTGACTATAGACTATACTATATTTATGACTAGTCCTGACTAAAGTCTACACCAGACTATACACAGATAAGTCTATAGTCCAGACTACAGACTTTACTATAGTCCTTACTAGAGACTTGGATATAGTCCAGAGTACAGACTATAGACTAGAATGTTGTCCAGTTGATTGTCCAGATCAGGTCTATAGACTAGACTATTGTAGCTTCCTTTAGACAAAAAACCAGTGAAATTTTGTTTCAAATAGCTTATCTAATATTGTTTGCCCTTTAACCCTGTTGCATTTTGATTACTCAATATTAAACCTCTATCATCAAACATTTACAATTTTTACAACTGCTAACCAACTAATTTATTTCACATTATACAAGATTTAGATAAAAAAAAAACCCTTAACCTTTTTTTCTTACTATCCTAGCTGCAGGCAATCAATAGCCCCGTCTAGCAATATGTTTATTTGTTTGTGGGCTAAAAATAAATCTAGTTGAAAATTTGATATGAACAGTAGTAGTATTTGAACATAGTAGGAATAATAAACAATAATATAATGTAACATTTATTAGCAAAGTAATAAATAAACGCCCACTACATAAACACACATCCTAAAACCAACCACATTATTAACAAAAGATATCCTCTTAAAAGTTTTTCTACTAGAAGGGGGACAGGAAGAAAAGAGTAATTTGTGTTATATTACACCAACAATATTACTGTTTGCATGTGCAAAAAACTGCTTAAGTCTGAGTTTTTTTTTTTATTTTTTATTTCTAGGCCTTGTTCATGTAAAATCCTTTAGTTTATAGTGCATGTATGTATGTATTGTATGTATGTGTTTCCATTGGTATGTGTATATATCAATTTTACAAGTGAATTCACATATTTGCATAATTTTTATATACTTCTTGGGGTCTATTCAAGAAAAATCTACAAAATAACTATGTTGTCTATCTTTCAGTATCTATCTATCTACTATATACACTAAAAATGCCTGCCAAAACCCCCAAAAACTAAAAAAAAATCAAGAAAAAATTGTGCACAAAATAAAAGTTATTTACGAACTTGTTAACAATTCAGTACACAAAGTGTTGTGCTGTACAGTTTGTGTGTGTGTGAGTACTATAAAATAACCCAAAGTGTTTTTCTTACATCTATATAGAAAACCCAGTAGTTTTATAAGAAGACAGTACTCTTCCAAACGTCTAGCTATTAATAACTAAGTACTATAAGTTTCTACTACAGTTATCCCCAAGCTACAGGGATACTCTCATATATGCCACACCAATATGCAACAAGTCTGAAAAACTAAATTGGTTAGATTATACTTAATAATGACAATCATTATTATGATGCTGATGACAATGATGATGAACAAAATGTTGATAATTATATTGAAAAAAATACTAAATAATATTTGAAATTTTGCCAATAAAATTTTTAGCCTGGCCATAATGACACACAGGCACACACACACAATGAAATATATTTTCAAAGAGTCATTAACAGCAGGCTCAAACATGTTTGGTATTTTTTAATAAACTATTTTTTGAAGAGAAAAAAAGAATGAAAGAAAATATTTTTGTAATTAAATGAAAATATAAAATTAATATTGCTTTAAGTTTATGTATTTATAATTATTTTTTTTTTACTGAAATGTTAAGAAAAATATTATATTATTTATTTGTGAGTATATATTTACATAAAAATTTCATATTTTCAACTACAAATGCAAAAAATTGCAGAGCGGGCAACAGTCCAATTTATCGAGCAGGCCACAGTGCATTGTGTAGACTAGTTAATAATCAGTTTAATTGACGAGACAGTGCTTAGTCTAAGAATAAACAATAGTCCATATATAAGGCAATAGATTGAGATGACAATAGTCCCGAATATAAACCGGGAAATAGCCTAGTCTATAGACCCGATAATAATCCAGTCTATTGATCAAATGTTAGTCCAATCAATACAATTGACTTCATAGACCAGATAATGGTCAAGTCTATTAACTAAATAAAACCTCTTGAATATAGTCTGTGATATAGTTTTCACATACCTGGTCATTGTTCAGACTATTGGCTGCACTATAGACTATAAACTAGTCTATTGACTGGACTATAAACCAGTTTATTGACTGGACTGTAGTCTAGCCTACTGACTGGACTAAAAACTAGTCTATTCACTGGGATATAGTCTAGTATATGAACTGGACTATAGTCTGGTCTATCGACTGGACCATAAAATAGTCTATTGCCTGGACTATAAAGTAGTATATTAACTGGTCTAGTCTATTGACCGGACTATCAACCAGTCTATTCACTGAACTATAGTCTAGTCTATCGACTGGACTATAAACTAGTCAATTGACTGGACTCTAGTCTAGTTTATTGACTATACTATAGACTAGTATATTGACTGGACTATAAACTAGTCTATTAACTGGACTTTAGCCTATTCTATAGACTGTAGTCTAGTCTATTGACCGGAATATTGACTTGTCTATTGACTGGACTATAGTCTAGTCTATCGATTGGAATATTATCTAGTATATTGACTGGACTGTAGTCTAGCCTACTGACTGGACTAAAAACTAGTCTATTCACTGGATTATAGTCTAGTATATGAACTGGACTATAGTCTAGTCTATCGGCGACTATAAACTAGTCCATTTACTACACTATAAACTAGTATATTGACTGTAGTCTGGTCTATTTACTAGACAATAAACTAGTCTATTGCCTAGACTATAGTCTATTCGATTAACTGGAATATAGTCTATTCTCTTGACTGGATTATAATCTATATTGAGTGGACTATAGTTCAGTCCGTTGATTGAAAAATATCATAAAACTGTTTATTGACAGATCTATAAACTAGTCTATTAACTGAACTATAGTCTATATGAGTGGACTGTAGATTAGTCTCTTTACTTTTCTATTAACTGGACTTTATTCTAGTTTATTGACTGGGCTATAAGCTAGTTTATTTGCTCGACTATAATCTAGTACGTTATTGACTGAACTATAAACTAGTCTATTAAAGGAACTATAGTCTGTTCTATTGACTGGACTATAGTCTAGTCTATTAAATAGATTATAGTATAGTCTATGGACTGGACTAAAAACTAGTCTAATCACTGGACTATAATCTAGTCTATGAACTGGACTATAAACTAGTATATTGACTGGACTATAAACTAGTATATTGACTGGACTATAGCCTATTCTATTGACTGTAGTCTAGTCTATTGGCCGGACTATAGACTTGTCTATTGACTGGATTATAAACTAGTATATTGCCTGGATAATAGTATATTAAGAGGACTATAGTCTAGTCTATTGACTGGACTGTAGTCTAGTCTATTGACTGGACTATAAACTAGTATATTGCCCGGATAATAGTATATTAAGTGGACTGTAGATTAGTCTCTTTACTTTTCTATTAACTGGACTTTTTTCTAGTTTATTGAATGGGCTATAAGCTAGTTTATTTGCTGGACTATGATCTAGTACGTTATTGACTGAACTATAAACTAGTCTATTAAAGGAACTAAAGTTTTTTCTATTGACTGGACTATAGCCTATTCTATTGACTGTAGTCTAGTCTATTGGCCGGACTATAGACTTGTCTACTGACTGGACTATAGTCTAGTCTATTAAATGGACCATAGTCAAATCTATTGACTGGACTATAAACTAGTCTATTGACTGGACTATAAACTAGCCTATTGACTGGACTGTAGTCTAGTCTATTGACTGGACTATAAACCTGTATATTGCCTGGATAATAGTATATTAAGTGCACTATAGTCTAGTCTATTGACTGGACTATAGTTTAGTTTGTTGAACTGAAAAATCTCATATGTGGTGAAAAACTCAAATTTTATTGTAAAACTCAATTTTATGTGAAAAAATCATTTTTTATTTTAACTAAAAAAAATAAATTGTAATAAAAATTATTTCTTGACTCTTTTATGTTAATTTAATATGACTACAAGTCCATAGGACTTAAAAGTCCAACCTTTTAAAAACAATCATAAGACATTTGTAAACTTTAGCCCCTTTTTTGGGGGCACCTACATACACCAAACACCTTTTATTTTTATTATTTTTACCTTTAAATAAAAATAATATAAGAAAATAGCAAAAAAGTGAAAAAAAAATGTGTTTAAAAAATGTTGATTGCAGCATTTTGTGGTTAAACACATTTTGAAAGGTCTATGTCTTCATAGACTTTGAGCTGGAAAACCGCAATAACAACAAATCTTTTTTATATTTTCTAAGTGCTTTTCTTTAACATTCCCCCACACACACACACATACACCCACTTTTTTACACTTTGTTAGTATTTTTTCCTCTACTAAGTTCTTATAGTTGGTTATTTGAGTTTTTACTAGAAAGCTTACTCTCTAATAAACACACATGAAGGTACTAATTAAAATTTCTTAGAAATTTGTATTTAGCTGTAAAAAAATCGTGTAAATTTCGTTTAAATTAGACACTTTTTTAAACTCTTTTAAAAATATTTCTTTAGATAAAATAAATTTAGTGTTATTTCACTATTATACTCAAGGTTATGTCAGACATTTTTATTATAAGTTTCAAGCGAAAATAAAAATTAATGGAAATTAAGAAACGCGTCATGAAATTTTAATATTTGTAATAAATAAATACAACTTTTGCTAGGAACAACAACTTTTGGTTTTCTATAAACCTTGAACTAGTAAGGCGTGTCAATATGATTTTAATATATGAATGAGATAATTAACATGAAAAACGACTTAAGTGTAATTTTTGAAATTCTTCCTTTTGAACAAACTTAAACAAAGTCTATAAAAAGGATAATAATAATAGTCCTTGAATTAATCTCTGATTTCAAATCATTCTTTGCTGGGATTTTTAAATAGTACTTATTGTCTGTTTGCAGACTGTATATTTAATTATTACGTATATTGGTTTTTTTGACTATAATTGGAAAATACTACATATTAAAAGATTATAATCAAATTAAGCTGCAATGTAATTGACACAAATATACATCTGTTATTTTTAAAATAACATTAAATTGAAATTAATTTTTTGCTTTAATTCCACTTAAATTATTTTCAATTAATTAGCAAACGTTTATATCGTACCCAATTTAAGATCAAACAACATGATACTTTCAAACACAAATGAAAATTTTCCCTAATTGACACATAATATTCTATAAGAGACCAAAAAAAAATTATAAAAATCTGCCAAAAAGAGAAAATTTTCTTGAGAAATCTGCAAACGATAGATCAATTTCTTTCAAAAGATTTATACAGAAAACGTTCTGTACAAAACTGCAAAAGACAGACAGATTATTAAAGAAAATTGTCTATCGTTTACTAATTTTCTTATTTTTTTTTAGTAATACAGAAATTTTTCTTTTAAAAAACTGTATTTTCTATAATAAACTGTAAACAACATAAAATTATAGAATTCAGTAAACAACATATTCATTTCTATAGAAAACTGTAAATAATGGAACATTTTTTTTAAAAACACCAAAAACAGACAATTTTATATAGACAAAAGTAAACAACATACATATATCTATTGAAATCTGGAAACAACGGACTATTTTCTCTTGGGAACTGTAATCAACAGACAAATTTCTATATAAAACTGTAAACAACATAAAATTTTCTACAGAAAACTGTAAACAAGCAGTAATTAAGTATATAGGAAATCAGTAAATAACAGACAAAGTTCTATTAAAAAATGTAAACAACATACAATTTTATATTGAAAGCTGTAAACAACACACAATTTTCTATAAAAAATTGTAAACAAAACCTATTTTTATAGGAAACTGTAATGGTGACAGAATTTTCTTTATAAGCTTAGTGAGTTAGGTAGTTAGTTAGTTTAATTAGTTAGTTAGTTAGTAGTTAGTTAGTAAGTTAGTTAGTTAGTTAGTTAGTTAGTTAGTAAGTTAGTTAGTTAGTTAGTAGTAGTTAGTAGTTAGTTGTTAGTTAGTAGTTAGTTAGTTAGTAGTTAGTTAGTTAGTTGTTAGTTAGTTAGTTAGTTAGTTAGTTAGTTAGTAGTTAGTTAGTGTTAGTTAGGTAGTTAGTTAGTAGTTAGTTAGTTAGTTAGTTAGTTAGTTAGTTAGTTAGTTAGGTAGTTAGTTAGTAGTTAGTTAAGTTAGTTAGTTAGTAGTTAGTTAGGTTAGTAGTTAGTTAGTTAGTTAGTTAGTTAGTTAGTTAGTTAGTTAGTTAGTTAGTTAGTTAGTATTAGTTAGTTAGTTAGTTAGTTAGTAGTTAGTAGTTAGTTAGTTAGTTAGTTAGTTAGTTAGTTAGTTAGTTAGTTAGTTAGTTAGTTAGTTAGTTAGTTAGTTAGTTAGTTAGTTAGTTAGTAGTTAGTTAGTTAGTTAGTTAGTTAGTTAGTAGTTAGTAGTAGTTAGTTAGTTAGTTAGTAGTTAGTTAGTTAGTTAGTTAGTTAGTAGTTAGTTAGTTAGTTAGTTAGTTAGTTAGTTAGTAGTTAGTTAGTTAGTTAGTTAGTTAGTTAGTTAGTTAGTTAGTTAGTTAGTTAGTAGTTAGTTAGTTAGTAGTTAGTTAGTTAGTTAGTTAGTTAGTTAGTAGTTAGTTAGTTAGTTAGTTAGTTAGTAGTTAGTTAGTTAGTTAGTTAGTTAGTTAGTTAGTTAGTTAGTTAGTTAGTTAGTTAGTTAGTTAGTTAGTTAGTTAGTAGTTAGTTAGTTAGTTAGTTAGTTAGTTAGTAGTTAGTTAGTTAGTTAGTTAGTAGTTAGTTAGTTAGTTAGTTAGTTAGTTAGTTAGTTAGTTAGTTAGTTAGTTAGTTAGTTAGTTAGTTAGTAGTTAGTTAGTTAGTTAGTTAGTTAGTTAGTTAGTTAGTTAGTTAGTTAGTTAGTTAGTTAGTTAGTTAGTTAGTTAGTTAGTTAGTTAGTTAGTTAGTAGTTAGTAGTTTAGTTAGTAGTAGTTAGTTAGTTAGTTAGTTAGTTAGTTAGTTAGTTAGTTAGTTAGTTAGTTAGTTAGTTAGTTAGTTAGTTAGTTAGTTAGTTAGTTAGTTAGTTAGTTAGTTAGTTAGTTAGTTAGTTAGTTAGTTAGTAGTTAGTCTGAAACGTTATACAATTTTCTAAAGAAAACTATAAACAACAAAACCACTGCTATTCAAAATTCTCTTATAAATTTTACCAACCAAATTCACAATATTCAAAATTGCTTAATTTGAAATTAACTTCCTGCTTAAAACAAACCGTTGGTAAACAATTCACCTTCTTTCTACCTTTTAAAAAGTAAAATTTTCATTTAATTTAAAGATATTTTATTCAATATTTTGTAGAATTTTTTTATTTGTCTTTTCATTGTTGGTATGAATATATAATTTACTTTTCTTTTATTCTGCTTTTTACAAACAACAAAAAAGTTTTTAATCTTTTAAAAAATATTTTTTTTATTATTTGTTGGTAACCGTAAAAAATATATGAATTTGTAAGAATATTTCCGAAGTTTTACACAAACTCCTACAAAGTCACTTTAATAAACAACAACAACAAAAAAAGTTAAAATTTGTTTTAACTTTTTCTTATACGTTTCACAAAATTTTTCTTAAGTTCAACTGACTCCGTTTTAAGAAGAATGCTTTAAGGAAAAAAGTGGAAAAACTTTAGTTTTTCTAAAGAAACTAAGAAAACAACACACACACACAAATATAAGGTCTTAGTATAATGCTCATGTAAGTGTGTAAATGTTGAAGAAAATAACAGAAAAAACTAAGTACAATTGTACAAAATACCCAGAAAAAAAAACAAGAGAAACCAATTCAGATAAGAATTACTAAAAAGTACTTTTACTATCATCATAAGCCAACAAACTTAAACTGAGAAAAATAAGAAAAACTTGCAACAAAACCGCACAACATACATATAAACAGGAAATGGCAGAAAGGCAACAAGAATAACAACAAAAAACCTTCAACTACTCATTATTATGCAAAGTTTTTGATTGTATTGCGGTTGCCAAGACAAATAATTTTTATAAGCCCTAGAAGTATGCTGCAAATATAATGCATAAAGTATCCTAAATGTATATAAGCTTTTTTAAGAAATTTAATTGATCTAAAAAAGTCCAGAGACAAAGAATATTTTAAATTCTTATTTTAAATTAGAAATAATATATCATTTGATTATTTTAACATGCGGTTTCATGTTAACACAAAACTTAACATATTATTGTAAAAAAAAAAATACCAAAATCCTTGAATACAGCTATAAAAAGGACACTCCAATTAGAATGAAGAAAAAAACAACCAAACACTCTGATTACATAATGCGTACATATGCAGCCATATGTATAATTATCCAACATCTATAATGTACATAACTAGAAATACTAATATGAATGTGTAATCTGAATACTATATAAAAATGTTATCCCCATATTCACTGTTATTACTTCTATGACAATTTTCTCATACTCTAGGGTAGAGAGCAAAAAATAAAAAAAAAAACGAAAATCTCAAGTGTATAATGTCTGTCTGTGATGTTTTTGTGTGTGTATAAGTTAAATATTTTCTTAGAATATTTTCATAACTGTTTTTAAATGTTTTTCAAAATTTCCCGGGTTTTTTTTAAACCCTGCATTTCTCTAGAAAATTATAATCTGCATTTTCTATAAAAAATGTACACAAAATTTTCTATAGAAGACTATAAACGTAAAATAATTTTATATAAAAATCCACTGACAATTTTTACTAAAAACTAAACGAAACGCAATTTTCTATATAAAAGTCTAAACCAATTTTGTATAGAAAACTTTCAACTATAGATAATTTTCAATAGAAAATTGTAAACGGCGGACAAATTTGTATAGAAAATTGTAAACTACATTTAATTTTCTATAAAAAATTTTATTTATAGATAATCTTTAACAGATTATTTTCTACAGAAAACTGTAAACAACAGAAAATTGTCTACAGAAAACTGTAAACAACAGAAAATTGTCTACAGAAAACTGTAAACAATAGACAATTTTCTTTAGAAAATTGTAAACAACAAAAAATTTTCTATGGAAAATTGTAACAAAGAAACATTTTTCTATGGAAAGTTATAAACAACAAATAATTTCTATATAAAACAGTAAACAACTGTTAATTTTCTATAGAAAATTATAAACAACACACAATTTTATATAGAAAACTGTAAACAAAAGACAATTTTATATAAAAAACTGTAAATGATAGACAATTTTCTATAGAAAAATGTAAACAATTGACAAATTTCAATAGATAATTGTAAACAACAGATAATTTTCTACAGAAAAACAACAGACAATTTTCTATAGCAATTTATAAACAACAGACAATTTCTAAAGAAAACTGTAAACAACAGACTATTTTCTATAGAAAATTGTAAAGAAGAGACGATTTTATATAAAAAAACTGTAAACAACTGACAAATTTCTATAAAAAATTGTAAACAACGACAATTTTCTATAGAAAACTGTAAACAACAGACAATTTTCCATAGAAAACTGTAAAAACAGACAATTTTCTAAAGAAAATTGTAATGAACGGGTAATTTTCTATAGAAAATTGTAAACAACAGACGATTTCTATAGAAAACTGTAAAAGATAGACAATTTTTATAGAAAACTGTAAACAACCGAAACGAATTATTTTCTAAGTAAAACTGTAACAAACAAATAATTTTTTATAGAAAGTTATAAACAACAAACAATTTCTATAGACAACAGTGAACAACAGACAATTTTCTATAGAAAACTGTAATGGGCGGATAATTTTCTATGGAAAATTGTAACAAACAAAAATTTTTATAGAAAATTGTAAACAATAGTAAACGATATACAATTTTCTATAGAAAACTGTAAACGATATACAATTTTCTATAGAAAACTGTAAACAACAGACAATTTTCTATAGAACTCTGTAAACAACAGACAATTATCTATAGAAAACTGTAAGCAACATACAATTTTCTATAGAAAACTGTAAACAACAGAATTTTCTATAGAAACTGTAAACAACAGACAATTATCTATAGAAAACTGTAAACAACAGACAATTTTCTATAGAAAACTGTAAAGCCAGACAATTTTCTAAAGAAAATTGTAATGGACGGATAATTTTCTATAGAAAACTGTAACCACCAAACAATTTTCTATAGAAAATTATAAACAACAGACAATTTCTTAAGAAAACTGTAAACGATAGACAATTTTTATATAAAACTGTAAACAACCGAGAAATTTCTATAGAAAACTGTAAACAATAAACAATTTTTTACAGAAAACTGTAAACAACCGACAATTTTCTCTCAAAAATTGTAAACGACAGACAATATTCTATGGAATTTTCTTACAGAAAACTGGAAACAAGAGACAATTTTTCTATAGAAAATTGTAAACAACAGACGAATTTCTATAGAAAAGTGTAAACAACAGACAATTTTCTATAGAAAAATTGTAAACAATTGACAAAAACGTTCCAAAAATAGGAAATTTTTAAAAAAAATGGGCCTAAAATATTTGAAAATTCTTAAAATATTAAGAATTTATTAAAAATTTTCAAATATTAAATATTTATCAAAAATTCTCTAAAAAAAAAGAAATTTTTTTCAAAATTCTTCAAAAATACGTAATATGTCGAAAATTCTTAAAAATAAAGAATTCATTAAAAATTCTCGAAAAATAGAGAATTTATTAAAAATTCTTTAAAAATTGAGAATTTTTTAAAAATTCTCTAAAATTAAAAATTTATTGAAAATTCTCTAAAAATAGAAAATTTTTCAAAAATTCTCTAAAAATAGAGAATTTAACAAAAATTCTATACAAATAGAGAATATATCAAAAATTCTCTAAGAATCTGATAAATTTCTGAAATTTTCCACTTTTCCTCGAAACCCTACAGCTAACTGAACTAGAAGTTGTAACTAAATACAAAAGAAAGTACTAAAATAAAAAATGCTCTAACTAATAAGATTTATTTTACTCTACAATTTATATGCTTTAGTAATAATAATGTCGCATCCTTTGAGAGATTTCTTTCTGTTGGTTTTTTTCTTTTTGTAATTCTTTTCGAAATTCTATATTTATCTACATATGGTAAAGCTGTTGAAAATGTTTACATATGGGTTTAATTTGATATTTCTTATATTTGATTTTAGTTGGTAACTAAATCATATTTAAGTTCGAGGACGAATACTATGAATAAGTACATATTTACATTTGTATAATGAAAATTATAAAAAAAAAAAAACAAAATCCCAAGTGGTATTTTTTTGAGTTTAAAAAGAATTGCAAATATTTTGCTAAAGTTTGTAGCAAATGTAATATTCAAACATAGAAAGTTATCAATATAATAGCACTAAGTTATTCTCTTACCAATTTATTGGTAAATTTTTAGTCGTCAAATGAAAGTCAATTTTAAAAAAAATTAAAAAAAAATCGAAATTTCCTTAAAAGGTATGTGAACATTTTAAGAGGAACTTGAATCAAGAACAAAAAAGCTTAAAAATTTTTTTTCGCTGAAGCAACTTTTTTTAAGACACTAATATATTTTCATCTCACTGTTATTCTTTTATTTGGTCCCAATAAATACAGAGCATTGCATTAGCGCTCTCTATCATTTCAGCATTGTTTGGTATTCCACGAATATAAAAAAAGGACATCCTGCTCACACTTAAACACAATAATGGCAATGACGCAAGTCTCAATGTACGAATTACGAATCTCGTCATATTCTTAAAATTTTCGTTTCTAAAATGCCAATTATTTAAATTGTAGCTATTCTTCAGTTAAATATAAAGAAATTAAAAACTAGTATCACGCTAATGGGGTTGCTTTAAAAATATATTACAAAAAAAAATGATAATGTAACAAAACGTTAAGAGCAGGAAAAATGTTTGGAAAATTATATGAAAAAAAGTTAAAAGTTTTGGCAGTAGCGAATGCCGGGGGCTCTTACATGGCAAAACAGGTAATATGTAGTATACAGCTGTTTACAAAATCCCAACAGTTTGAGGTGTAGGGGGCTAACTACAACTAACTAACTAACAACTAACTAACTAACTAACTAACTAACTAACTAACTACTAACTAACTAACTAACCTAACTAACTAACTAACTAACTACTACTAACTAACTAACTAACTAACTAACTAACTAACTAACTAACTAACTAACTAACAACTAACTAACTAACTACTAACTACTAACTAACTAACTAACGAACTAACTAACTAACTAACTAACTAACTAACTAACTTACTACTAACTAACTAACTAACTAACTACTAACTAACTAACTAACTACTACTAACTAACTAACTAACTAACTAACTAACTAACTACTAACTAACTAACTAACTACTAACTAACTAACTAACTACTAACTAACTAACTACTAACTAACTAACTACTAACTAACTAACTAACTAACTAACTAACTAAACTAACTAACTAACTAACTAACTAACTACTAACTAACTAACTAACTAACTAACTAACTAACTAACTAACTAACTAACTAACTAACTAACTAACTAACTAACTAACTAACTAACTAACTAACTAACTAACTAACTAACGAACTAACTAACTAACTAACTAACTAACTAACTAACTAACTAACTAACTAACTAACTAACTAACTAACTAACTAACTAACTAACTAACTAACTAACTAACTAACTAACTAACTAACTAACTAACTAACTAACTAACTAACTAACTAACTAACTACTAACTAACTAACTAACTAACTAACTACTAACTAACTAACTAACTAATCTAACTAACTAACTAACTAACTAACTAACTAACTAACTAACTAACTAACTAACTAACTAACTAACTAACTACTAACTAACTAACTAACTAACTAACTAACTAACTAACTAACTAACTAACTAACTAACTTACTAACTAATCTATACTAACGAACTAACTAATAACTAACTAACTAACTAACTAACTAACTAACTAACTAAATAACTAACTAACTAACTAACTAACTAACGAACTAACTAACTAATACTAAACTAACTAACGTAACTAACACTAAACTAACTAACTACAACAACTAACTAACTAAATAACTAACCTAACTAACTAACTTAACTAACTACTACTTTTGCCTTTTTCACATGAGAGATACTTCCACACATAAGACCGAAATATTCGTTGAATTTCTTGAATAGTATATCCACAGAATATTTGGTTACTCACGCAATGTCGAACCTATAATTACCCTCCTACGGAGTCTATAAAATTTAGAAGACATAAAAATACACAAGAAAATATAACGTCCAAAAAAAGTAAAAGCAACAAGAAACAGCAACTCTGTTTAAGCAGCTTATGATAATTTCTCCCCAAGTGTACACAGACGATAAATTATAAATGTAAACTTTTTTATGCGATTTTTATGGCATGTTACGAAAAATACACAAACATGCTACACACCTACATAGACAGTACGACGATTTCGGAACCCTGCAGATTTTGCAAGGGTTGCAATTGTTGAACTTGAAGTCAAATCTTTATATTTTTGCAAAGTTTTTAATGGAGACTTTAGTGTCCCTAAGTAATTTATTGAGGTGACACTATAAACTTTAATCGAAATGAAGTGTGACAATGGTTACCTAACATGACTCATAACTTATTCTGTAATCAGATATTAGGCATTTTCACTAGTCAATCCCCTTTCCAACTGCAGGGTCCGTTTTGAAAGGATCGCACATACATAGAAACGTTAAGATGATAGCGGTGGTTTTCTTGTTGTTAGTGAAAAAATGTTTTCGTGCAAAAAAGATACACACAAGTTTAAAACACACATACTTAATCTTACATAGATACTAGTACATGAGCACAAGAAAAAGCAACAGTCAGTCAAACAACATCAGCAACAAGAATCATTAAGAGGAAAAGTTAAAGAACCATGTAAATGTATGTATGTTTGTTTGTAGGCCCAGCAAACAAAACAGTTTAGTACCCAATGCAACTAATACGTTTGGATGAAAAATTCCCAGAATATGCCACCAGACATGATACCGTTTACCATCATGAGTACTCTCAAAAAGTCCCCTTGCTCCGTACAACTATTATTTGTTTCGATCGAAGTAAGAAAGAACTCAGAAAGTTTTGAGAATTTCTTTTTAAAGCAATATCAAACGATAACAACTTTTTTCAACTGTTAATTAGACTTTTTGTTTGTTGGGTTTTGTTATGTCTCAGAACAAGGGTGTTGAAGTGTATTTGCTGGAAAGTATATACAATATACTTGAGTTAAATATAACTTTATTTTGTATTTTTCTTCTTTTAGTTTATTTAACTAAAGTAAAAACAAAACTAATAAAATATAAAGATACTTACTGCTGATACTTAGTAGTTTATGTTTTGTTCTGTAAATTATTATGACAATATTTTCTTCAAATTTATTACAGGCTAAAGGATAATAAAAATATATACATACATATATATTTTAAAAGCCACCTCTGTTTAGTTTATAAACTACTTCAATTAAATGTAAAAAAAAGTTGATTTTGATTTATATAAATTGTTTACTATTTCTCTTTGATTCTCTATATTAGATTATATTGGGTGTATAACTTAAAAAATGCAGTACTTTTCAAAGTCTGTTCTTTATAGATGCAGTTTCCCATAGAAAAGTGTCTTCTTTTCTATAGAAAAGTGTATTTTTAAAAGCACAGTTCTCTATAGAAAAGTGTCTTCTTAAAAGACACAGTTTTCTATAGAAAAGTGTCTTCTTAATAGACACAGTTTTCTATAGAAAAGAGTCTCCATTTCTATAGAAAAGTGTCTTCCTAATAGACACAGTTCTCTATAGAAAAGTGTCTTCTTAATGGAAACAGTTTTCTATAGAAAAGTGTCTTATTAATGGAAACAATTTTATATAGAAAAGTGTATTCTTAAAGGAAACAGTTTTCTAAAGGCACAGTTTTTTTCTTTTTAATAGACACAGTTTTCTATAGAACATTTTCTTTTAATGGATACAATTTTCTATAAAAAAGTGTCTTCTTAATAGACACAGTTTTCTTTAGAAAAGTGTCTTCTTAATAGACACAGTTTTCTATAGAAAAGTGTCTTCTTAATAGACACAGTTTTCTATAGAAAAGTGTCTTCTTAATGGACACAGTTTTCTATAGAAAAGTGTCTTCTTAATAGACACAGTTTTCTATAGAAAAGTGGCTTTTTAATGGATACAGTTTTCTATATAAAAGTGTCTTCTCAATGGAAACAGTTTCCTATAGAAAAGTGTGTGGTTAATAGATCCCGTTTTCTATAGAAAAGTGTCTTCTTAATAGACACAGTTTTTTATAGAAAAGTGTCTTCTTAATAGACACAGTTTTCTATAGAAAAGTGTCTTCTTAATAGACACAGTTTTCTATAGAAAAGTGTCTTCTTAATAGACACAGTTTTCTATAGAAAAGTGTCTTCTTAATAGACACAGTTTTCTATAGAAAAGTGTCTTCTTAATAGACACAGTTTTCTATAGAAAAGTGTCTTCTTAATAGACACAGTTTTCTATAGAAAAGTGTCTTCTTAATAGACACAGTTTTCTATAGAAAAGTGTCTTCTTAATAGACACAGTTTTCTATAGAAAAGTGTCTTCTTAATAGACACAGTTTTCTATAGAAAAGTGTCTTCTTAATAGACACAGTTTTCTATAGAAAAGTGGCTTTTTAATGGATACACTTTTCTATATAAAAGTGTCTTCTCAATGGAAACAGTTTCCTATAGAAAAGTGTGTGGTTAATAGACCCCGTTTTCTATAGAAAAGTGTCTTCTTAATAGACACAGTTTTTTATAGAAAAGTGTCTTCTTAATAGACACAGTTTTCTATAGAAAAGTGTCTTCTTAATAGACACAGTCTTCTATATAGAAAATTTTCATCCTAATGGATACAGTTTGCTATAGAAAATGGCTTCTTAATAGATACAGTTTCCTATAGAGCAGTTTCTTCTTAATAACACAGTTTTCTATAGAAAAGTGTCTTCTTAATAGACACAGTTTTCTATAGAAAAGTATCTTCTACAGTTTTCTATAGAAAAGTGTATTCTTAATAGACTCACTTTTCTATAGAACAGTATCTTCTTAATAGACACAGTTTTCTATATAAAAGTGTCTTCTTAATAGACACAGTTTCCTATAGAAAAGTCTCTAATTAATAGACCCCGTTTTCTAATACACAGTTTTCTATAGAAAAGTGTATTCTTAATAGACACAGTTTTCTATAGGAAAGTGTGTTCTACTATAGAACAGTTTCTTCTTAATGGATATATATTTCTTAAGAAAAGTGTCTTCTTAATAGATGCAGTTTTCTATAGAAAAGTGTCTTCTTAATGGACACAGTTTTCTATTCTGTATAGAATAGTGTCTTATTCTATTTGTTATGTCAGAAAGTGTGATGGCAGAATCTATCAGTTTCTAATTCAAGAGTTATTACTAAACAGCTTTCATGTAATTCTCCTAGTAAGCAAGAATAGTTGACATATAGGTTGTTCAAAAGTATACAAAAGTACCAAGTTTTTGTCTGGATTGGTGACAATAACAGATTTACTTATTTTGCAGTCTTTTTCTTAAACATTTCATTCAATTTTAACATATTACCGTCCGCTTAGATTTATTTCATTAGATTCATTATATAATATTTATTATTTTAGGTCAACTATAAATTACATTTTGTTTTATGTTTTAGATTCCATGATTACTTATAACATGATATTTTTATTATTATTATTCGAGTAATACAAAGGACACGCACAGGCTAAAGAAGAAAGAAAAATCTAACATGCAATATTTATGAACATGCATTCTCTGCAAGTTTGATTTCTATATTTAGTTACCCTCATATCCAATGTTGAACGTAACATGAACAGGGCTGTCAACAGCACTATATATTATTATTACACAGTGCTACAAAAGAAGACAAATGAACACATGAATAATATACATACATAATTTTCATTTAGTTAAGAATTTTTTTCACATTTTTTCTCCTTAAAGTATTTAGTTTTTAATAATCAAATATTAACTATAATTTTAAAAAAATTTCCATAATATTTTAATCTAAATTTATGTTATTGTTTCTTTCAGATTGCAGTAAATCTTGTGGTAAGTCTGAAATACATATTTTATTTCACTTTTGAAAATTCTTTCCAATTAAATTTCTATTTAGACCAAATAAAAGCTCTCAATTTAAAATAAAATAAATAATAGAAAATTCCTTTTTGGCTTAAATAACTAATCAACAATGGGATTAACAATAGAATAGAAAATTTAAGATTTATTTGAAAACAACAATAGACAACAAATTGTATTTAGAGACAAAAATAATAATAGTAATGCAAAAAGGGAAGTATAGTGAATTTTAAACACCCTTTATAAGAATTCAGAAACAATTTGATCGGAATTAAGTATTAATAATATTTGTTTAATATAACAAAAATTTTCATTTTGTTAAAATATATTTTTTCTAATGCGAAGAGTAGACTTAATACATTTGACACCTAAGACACTGCGTCTGCCTTATTTAATATACATATTTTTTTCTATATCTATTAGCTGTTCATTTTGTTTATCTAATTAAACAATATACATTTATCTAATTATTTTGAGACACACGTTTTCGTTTTCACTTTTTCATTAATACATATCCCCTTTCAAAATGTTACAAATAATTGCCCATTATTACCACTTCAAACTTTCTATTTTATAACATTTCCTAATATAAAACAATCTATTGTCAGCTATTGTTCTATAAACATTTAGATAAATCTAAAAAAACAATGGTTAAGGTTTTTAATATTTTATCTAAAAAACACAATATACTAAAACTTCAAAATAACAAAAGGCATAGAAAAAACTGTAAATAATAGCAAAACATTATGCTTTTACTATATTTATAGGTCTAAAGCTAAAAAATGTTTATATTTTTTTTAGCTACTTCCACAAACTTTAGTGAAAATTGTAATAGCCGCCAGTAAGTTAAATTTACGTTAATATTTTAAAGGCCCAACTGTTGTGGCAATACATACTAGTAGTGGTTGCAGTACCCAGTAGTTTTATAGTTTAAACTATAGTCATATCTATAATAAACTCAAGCCTAATGTCTATACTATAGTCCAGTCTATAGTCTATACCATAGTAAAGACTATGTCTGCATTATAGTCAAGACTATGGCCAATACTGTATTCAAGACTATAGTCCACGCTTTAATATAGACAACACTATAGTCTATACAGTAGCCAATGCTATAGTCTATATTATAATCTATCGTATAGTCAATACTATGGTCATGATTATTATCTATATCATAGTGTGTTCCATAGTCAAGACTATAGTCCATACGATAGGCTATACCATAGTCAAGACTATTTTCTATAGTCTATAGACTATTTTCTGTAGTCAAGGCTATAGGCTATACAATAGTCAAGACTATAGTCTATACTATAGTAAAGACTATAGTAAAGACTATAGTCTATAGTATAGTCAGGACTATAGTCTATACTATAGTCAAGACTATAGTCTATACTATAGTCAAGATTATAGTCTATACTATAGTCAAGATTATAGTCTATACTATAGTCAAGATTATAGTCTATACTATAGTCAAGACTATAGTCCATACTGTAGTCAAAACTATGGTCTATACTATAGTCAATACTATGGTCTATACTATAGTCAAGACTATAATCTATACTTTAATCAAGAGTATAGTCTATACTATAGTCAAGAGTATAGTCTACACAATTGTCAAGACTATAGCCTATACTATAGTCAAAACAATAGTCTATACTATAGTCAAAACAATAGTCTCTACTATAGTCAAGACTATAGTCTATACTATAGTCAAGACTATAGTCTGTACTATAGTCAAGACTATAGTCTGTACTATAGTCAAGACTATAGTCTGTACTATAGTCAAGACTATGGTCTGTACTATAGTCTGTACTATAGTCAAGACTATAGTCTGTACTCTAGTCTGTACTATAGTTTGTACTATAGTCTATACTATAGTCTGTACTATAGTCTATACTATAGTCAAGACTATAGTCTATACTATAGTCAAGACTATAGTCTATACTATAGTCAAGACTATAGTCTATACTATAGTCAAGACTATAGTCTATACTATAGTCAAGACTATAGTCTATACTATAGTCAAGACTATAGTCTATACTATAGTCAAGACTACAGTCTATACTATAGTCAAGACTATAGTCTATACTATAGTCAAGACTATAGTCTATACTATAGTCAAGACTATAGTCTATACTATAGTCAAGACTATAGTCTATACTATATTCAAGACTATAGTCTATACTATAGTCAAGACTATAGTCTATACTATATTCAAGAATATAGTCTATACTATAGTCTATACTATAGTCAAGACTATAGTCTAAACTAAAGTCAAGACTATAGTCTAAACTATAGTCAAGACTATAGTCTAAACTATAGTCAAGACTATAGTCTAAACTATAGTCTATACTATAGTAAATACTATGATCAAGAGTACAGTCTATACTATAGTCCAGACTATATTCTGGACTATAGTATAGTCAAGACTATAGTCAATACTATAGCCAATGCTATAGTCAAGACTATAGTCTATACTATAGTCAGTACTATAGTATTGACTATAGTCAAGTCTATAGTCAATACTAACTATAATCAATACTATTGTCAAGACTATATTCAACACTATAATCAAGAGTATAATCTATACTATAGTCAAGAGTATAGTTTACACTAAAGTCAAGACTATGATCTATACTATTGTTAAGACTATAGTGTTTAGTACAGTCAAGAGTATAGTATTTTATAGACTATAGTCTTGACTATAAAGTAGACTATACTGTTGACTATATTATAGACTATACTTTTGACTATATAGTGTAGACTGTATACCTGTCTGTATTATAGTCTGTATCCCAGAACTACCGGCCATCCATAGTTATAAATAATTAAACCATATGTATATATTTGTGTAATGTTTGTTTATTTTTGTGAGTGAAATCTGTAGGAAAAAAAATAAAGCGGAATATATAATCGCTTTCAGTTATGTATTACAAATATCGAAGTAAATATTAGAAAAATCTACATTTGTTGTTGGTAAACAAGATTTTTTCTTTCATTATAGGCAAATGCCGGATATTAATGGACACAATACAAAATGAATAGCGGATATTAAACAAAATATATAACAAATACATACTTTTGTTATACTAACATACAAAAGTCTATTTTATATAGACTGTAATATATAACACAAATACATATAATTTAATTATAATTCTATGAAAACTTTATTAATTAGATATTTGTTTAGCAGAAAGTTAAAATCGTTTTTAATAACCTGCAGCGTAGTGGTAGTGGGAGGGGTATAAATAAGTCTGTTCCTTAATTTCTTAACTAATAAGGTTGTCATATTTAAAATGAAAATTGGACCAGTAATTCCACTTTTCGAACGCCCTTAAATTAATGTGGGCTTGTTGATTTTCGAGGCTTGCTGTGTTTTAAAAATAACTTTTAGCTAAAAGATTTTTAAATTTACATATAATTTAAGCCTAAAAATGAATTCCACAGTTTTTTATTACTGAAGCACCTTGAGTACATAATGAGTCTACCTACACACAATTTATTTATAATTTAGCTGCAAAAATAAATAAAATTATTTATAGCCAAATTTATACATAAAATTTGTTACAGCAGTTTTTAATCATTTATTTTTCTGATTCAACAGTTTGTGTCTGTTGCCACTTTAAAACGTGTATCATTAGTTAATGTCAGCAAAAAACGCACAATAAAAATTAAACTTTTTTATGTCTGTAAAAAGGAAAATTTCGTAACAGTCACCCTTATTGCATTTGCTTTCCCCGTCCTTACTAAAGTTTCATAATTTTGGTTGGCTCATTATCTCAGTGTCATCTTGAGTGCTCATATTTATTTGTTCGTCGGTCCTTTCGTCCTTAAGACATTTAGGTTTTTGTTTACTTTAAGAGATTTTTTTAAACGTTGCTTTTTGTGGTCTTCTTGTTAATAAAATTTCACTTTTAATTTTTATCATTTAGCCCTGTTGACAATTTTGTGTTGTATTTCTGCATTTAATACTGATAAATTGTAGACGTTTTAATGGCTTTTTAATTACTTAAAAAAGAAATAATTAAATTTATAAATAGTTAAAGCAGTAAAAAGTAGAAACGTGGAAGAAAAATAGTAGAATGAATTTGGTATTTTTTTAAATTAAACAAAATTAAAAGAAATAATTTAACTAACTAACTAACTAACTAACTAACTAACTAACTAACTAACTAACTAACTAACTAACTAACTAACTAACTAACTAACTAACTAACTAACTAACTAACTAACTAACTAACTAACTAACTACTAACTAACTAACTAACTAACTAACTAACTAACTACTAACTAACTAACTAACTAACTAACTAACTAACTAACTAACTAACTAACTAACTAACTAACTAACTAACTAACTACTAACTAACTAACTAACTAACTAACTAACTAACTAACTAACTAACTAACTACTAACTAACTAACTAACTAACTAACTACTAACTAACTAACTAACTAACTAACTAACTAACTAACTAACTAACTAACTAACTAACTAACTAACTAACTAACTAACTAACTAACTAACTAACTACTAACTACTAACTAACTAACTAACTAACTAACTAACTAACTAACTAACTAACTAACTAACTACTAACTAACTAACTAACTAACTAACTAACTAACTAACTAACTAACTAACTAACTAACTAACTAACTAACTAACTAACTAACTAACTACTAACTAACTAACTAACTAACTAACTAACTAACTAACTAACTAACTAACTAACTAACTAACTAACTAACTAACTAACTAACTAACTAACTAACTAACTAACTAACTAACTAACTAACTAACTAACTAACTAACTAACTAACTAACTAACTAACTAACTAACTAACTAACTAACTAACTAACTAACTAACTAACTAACTAACTACTAACTAACTACTAACTAACTAACTAACTAACTAACTAACTAACTAACTAACTAACTAACTAACTAACTAACTAACTAACTAACTAACTAACTAACTAACTAACTAACTAACTAACTAACTAACTAACTAACTAACTAACTAACTAACTAACTAACTAACTAACTAACTAACTAACTAACTAACTACTAACTAACTAACTAACTAACTAACTAACTAACTAACTAACTAACTAACTAACTAACTAACTAACTAACTAACTAACTAACTAACTAACTAACTAACTAACTAACTAACTAACTAACTAACTAACTAACTAACTAACTACTAACTAACTAACTAACTAACTAACTAACTAACTAACTAACTACTAACTAACTAACTAACTAACTAACTAACTAACTAACTAACTAACTAACTAACTACTAACTACTAACTAACTAACTAACTAACTAACTAACTAACTAACTAACTAACTAACTAACTAACTAACTAACTAACTAACTAACTAACTAACTAACTACTAACTAACTAACTAACTAACTAACTAACTAACTAACTAACTAACTACTAACTACTAACTAACTAACTAACTACTAACTAACTAACTAACTAACTAACTAACTAACTAACTAACTAACTAACTAACTAACTAACTACTAACTAACTAACTAACTAACTAACTAACTAACTAACTAACTAACTAACTAACTAACTAACTAACTAACTAACTAACTAACTAACTAACTAACTAACTAACTAACTAACTAACTAACTAACTACTAACTAACTAACTAACTAACTAACTAACTAACTAACTAACTAACTAACTAACTAACTAACTAACTAACTAACTAACTAACTAACTAACTAACTAACTAACTAACTAACTAACTAACTAACTAACTAACTAACTAACTAACTAACTAACTAACTAACTAACTAACTAACTAACTAACTAACTAACTAACTACTAACTAACTAACTAACTAACTAACTACTAACTAACTAACTAACTAACTAACTAACTAACTAACTAACTAACTAACTACTAACTAACTAACTAACTAACTAACTAACTAACTAACTACTAACTAACTAACTAACTAACTAACTAACTAACTAACTAACTAACTAACTAACTAACTAACTAACTAACTAACTAACTAACTAACTAACTAACTAACTAACTAACTAACTAACTAACTAACTAACTAACTAACTAACTAACTAACTAACTAACTAACTAACTACTAACTAACTAACTAACTAACTAACTAACTAACTAACTAACTAACTAACTAACTAACTAACTAACTAACTAACTAACTAACTAACTAACTAACTAACTAACTAACTAACTAACTAACTAACTAACTACTAACTAACTAACTAACTAACTAACTAACTAACTAACTAACTAACTAACTAACTAACTAACTACTAACTAACTAACTAACTAACTAACTAACTAACTAACTAACTAACTAACTAACTAACTAACTAACTAACTAACTAACTACTAACTAACTAACTAACTAACTAACTAACTAACTAACTAACTAACTAACTAACTAACTAACTAACTAACTAACTAACTAACTAACTAACTAACTAACTAACTAACTAACTAACTAACTAACTACACTAACTAACTAACTAACTAACTAACTAACTAACTACTAACTAACTAACTAACTAACTAACTAACTAACTAACTAACTAACAACTAACTAACTAACTAACTAACTAACTAACTAACTAACTAACTAACTAACTAACTAACTAGCTAACTAACTAAACTAACTAACTAACTAACTACTAACTACTAACTAACTACTACTAACTAACTAACTAACTAACTAACTAACTACATCAAATCTTAAAGAAATCAATTTGGCCGCTATCGGGTCTGTTTTGCTCTCTTTTCCATAGAAAATGTTTATTGGTAAAAATATCGTCCGATGTTTAGAAACTCAGTTTTCTGAACATAGTTGCTAAGAATTTTCCAGTCAGTGGTAGTCAGGGATTTTATACCCAGACAATATCACTCCCAAGATATCTAGATCAAATTTGTGGAAGGTCTGACAATGGCAAAGAAAGTGCTTCAGAGTTTCACTGTAATCCCGACTTGCTCCACACTTGTCTGAGTCCACAGGTACTTAGTTGTGCCCGTAATCCTGTGTGTCCACTCAGAATATGTACACTAGAGTGGGTCGGCCTCTATGGACAAAAAAAAAAGTTGTGTCAGTCACCCCCTAGAATTATAGATATATTAATAACATTTCCAAAAATATAAAAATTATTTTTTTGCCAAGCCTAGAAATACCGCCCTTTTTGTTTTTTATATATTACGTTGTCATTTTAAGTCCGATCGTTACATATGATATATCAATATTTATGGCTTGGCTGTAGCTACATTTCACCCTTAGACGATTTTTAAATTAGAGGTAACGTTTTATGCCCGACTTCTGATATTTTGGATCCTTCCCCAAAATCTGAAATTGTGGCTATACAACAATAAAGAACATTTAATTATATGAAATATAGGCTTTTGAAATGCTCACTTTTATGCACACACAGCTATTTTATAGATATTTAAAATTTTTCATATATTCATTATCAACCGTTCTCACAACAAATAATTAATTTGCCAGGAAAAACCGTCGAAAACATTTTTTTTGAAAATGAATTATAAAACTGTTATTTTTTCAGTTACAAACCCTTCCAGATCCTACTTCCTATCAAAAATTAGGAAAGTTTATTATATCCTACAGCACTATGTACAGTGGTTTAGCTTTGTCCATCCGACTTGTAATCAAACTACAAGTCGAAATTTTCCAGATAATTCGATGCAAATAGGCTGATATATTTCATTTTACCCTAGGACGAAGTTGTTTGAAAATGGATTAAATCGGCCCATCATTCCCCTAGCCCTCATACAACCATACTCCCCGAATAGAGCTTTGGAGCTCTTAATAATGGCTTCAAGGTCGTTAATTCCATCTTAAACACTACAATTAGGATGAAATTCTGCACATCTATCTTTTATAAGAACATAAAACCCTCCACCAAATTTGTATAGGATCGGTCCATCTTAGCTCCCATATATAGTCTCTTTCAGAAAACCAGTTTTTCATCAATAAGTTGCTCAAATAGTATATCGTCACCTAAAACGCAAACGGCCCTACCTAACATTTTTTAAATTTTACAGGAGAAGCAAAAAACTATTGAAATTGAAAAGTTTCTTTCTATCAACGCGTTTTATTTGTATTGAATAAACAAATTGTTTAATAGTGAAACCTATTAGTTATTATGATAGTTGACAATGGCGTATATAAAAATGAATAAATTGGACCTTTTACCTTTAATATTTAAATGTTTTTGCAGATAAGGCCTTTTGTTTTTTGTCAATGAAATCGCTAATTTTGGTCGGAGGAGGAAAAAATTCAATATAAATGCTATATTAAACAAGTAAGAAATTATAGTCGGGCGAGGCCGACCATATAATACCCTACACCTGTTACAAAAATAAAATGTGATTTCGTGTTCATAATAAAGCATTTAAGTTGAATTGTACCTTGTCTCAGATATACTTAAGTCATTTATTGTTGAATAAAATTGTGGACATTTAAGTCAAATTTTGAAGGGGGCTTTGTATAGGAGCTATGGTCAAATGAGACCCTATAACTATAAAATTCATGTCGGTCATCAAGGCTAGTATAGAACTTGGTTTTGCAGGTTTTTGTCGAGATACGAGTATATTAAACATAAATATGAACTTAAGAGCCCTATTCGGCGGGTTCATTTTTAATAAGCTTCGTTTCCGATATCATAGAAGATCGTGTGCCAAATTTCATTGAATTATCTTGTAGTTTGATTACAAGGTTTACATGGACGGACGGACGGACATAGCTAAATCGACTCAGAAAATGATTCTAAGCCAATTGGTATACTTTAAGGTGGGTATAGGTCCAATATTATTGTGCGTTACAAACATCAGCACAAACCCAATATACCTTCCCACATATGGTCGGCCATTCCCGATTATTCGTTTTTTATTAGTTTTTATTATTAAAGAACTTCTTTAAAATTATGTAACTATTTAAAAGAATCATAAAATAAATTTATCACATTTTATAAAAATTAGTATAAACATTTTTAAAAGTTGTTAAAAAAAGAAACATGCAAGTAGTTGTATGGAAAAAAACATGAAAAACATTTTTCTAAAACTTAGCATAACACTTTAATTTTTCATCGATTTTTATAAAATAAAATGTTAAATTTTTATGTACCTTTGTGATTTTGTTATTAATTAATAGAATTAAATGCTAAATAAAATGATCTTTCTTTTGTTAATATAGGGGAAAGATGCAATTATTGTATTGTAAATTAATTTGAAAAAAATTGTTTTCGACCATATCCATAGCAAATTAATTGTTTGTAGTTTGAACTATACAGGTATATTTAAATACCTGTAAAATAGCCCTTTATGCATAAAAGTGAGCATTTTAAAAGCCTATATTTTATGCAATTAAATGTACTTTATTCCAGTATAGCCATAATTTTAGATTTTGGGGAAGGATCCGAGATATCAAAAGTCGCGAAAAGAATATGACGTTGAAATAAAAAATTGTCTAAGAGTGAAATATAGCTAAAGTCAAGCCATAAATATTGATATATGATATGTTACGATCGGACTTAAAATGGCGGCGTGACATATATAAAACAAAAAGGGCGGTATTTCTAGGCGTGGCAAAAAAATATTTTTTCTATTTTTGGAAATGTTATTAACATATCTTTAATCGTAGGGGGTGACTGACTCAACTTTTTTTTTCGACCCACCCTAATGTACACTAACATCATTTTGAGAAATCTTTTATATGATAAAATTACCTACTTGTCTATAGTCGAAAACAACGTCCAATATATAGACCAGATAATTGATTATTCTGCAGACAATATAATTTATTCTAGAAATAGATCATTATTTTGTCTACAAACAGGGTAGATAGGTTTTTCTATAGACCTGGTCATTCTATAGACTTGATCATTTAAATTGGCATTATACGAGGACATGAAATAATTTATTATTTATTCATAGGCATTACACTGTGCTTTATTTTTTCTTTAATTTTTTCAACTTTAGGTTTTTTTTTTTTTTTTTTTTTTTGTTTATTCTCTGCTTGATACTTGTTGACAAAGTCATGATGCCCCTATGATTGATGGCTTAAATTATGAGAGTCAACATTTATTTGAAAAAGGACTTGTCCGTCTATATGTACGTATGTATATGTGTGTGTTTGGCATGTGATGTTAATCCCTAGAAATTTTCACAGCTTTTATTAATTTGAAGTTATCTTTTGTTGAAAAATTTCCTAGAAAATAAAAATCTGGCTAAACAAAAATATCAATTAAGATTAATGCACCTACTAAGTGTGTTTTATTGTAGGCAGAAAAATATCAGGTTTTTAATTAAAGCAAAAAACACATACATATTAACCTAAATACTTAGTAAAAAGAAAAAATAAAAACAACATTGACGTCAACAAAAATTAGCCCTCAGTTTATAAGGAATTTTTACACAAAAGCCTCTATTATATATTTACTTTTTATTACTTAAAAAAATTTTTATAATACAAAAAAAAAACAATTTTATAATTTAAATGATTCCATTTTTACTTTTAAGTAGCACACTTGGCTAATTTAAACGATTAAAAATTTATGTGCCAAGTTTGTCGCTTATTAGGCATAAATTATTTATTTTCTCAGTTATGACCCAAAAGAGAACCAACTGTTGTTAGTGTTAAAAGAATTGGTTGGTCTAAAACCATAAAGATTTTTTCCAAGTAATAAAAATTTCCAATAGCTATATAAATTACTTTATTTTTGAAGGATGTTTTTAGTTTGTTAATTTTTCATTCCAAAAGAGTCCATTAAACTAACATTTTAAATTAAAAATGAAAATAAAGAAATAAACTTTTAAAAGCAAATAAAAACGGAAGTATATATTTATTATCGCTAATGAAAAAAATAAGTTTTTAAATACATTATATATTTAAGAGACGGTGGGTGAGGCAGGAGAAAAGTCCAATCTGTCCAACTGTTAATCCTATAGACAAGATCATTGTGAAGTCTATAGACTAGATTGTTGTATAATGTGTAGACCAGATCCTTGTCGAGTCTATAGACTATATCAATGTTTAATCTAGAGACTAAATTATTTTCTACACCAGATCATTGTGTAGTCACAGATAAGATCATTTTTAGTCTGTAGACAAGATCATTGTTTTGTCTATAGACTAGCTCATTGTCTAGCCTATAGACTATATCATTGTCTAGTCTATAAATTAGATCATTGTCTAGTCTATAGACTAGTTCATTGTCTAGTCTATAGACTAGATCACTGTCTAGTCTATCATCATTGTCTAGTCTATAGACCACATCATTATCTAGTCTATAGAATAGATTATTGTCTATAGACTAGATAATTATCTAGTCCATAGAATAGATCATTGTCTAGTCTATAGACTAGATCATTGTCTAGTCTATAGACTAAATCATTGTCTAGTCTATAGACTAGATTATTGTCTAGTCTATAGACTAGATCAATGTCTAGTCTATAGACTAGATCAATGTCTAGTCTATAGACTAGATCAATGTCTAGTCTATAGACTAGATCAATGTCTAGTCTATAGACTAGATCAATGTCTAGTCTATAGACTAGATCAGTGTCTAGTCTATAGACTAGATCATTGTCTCGTCTATAGACTAAATCATTGTCTAGTCTATAGACTAGATTATTGTCTAGTTTATAGACTAGATTATTGTCTAGTCTATAGACTAGATCATTGTCTGGTCTATAGACTAGATCATTGTCTGGTCTATATAATAGATCATTGTCTACTCTATAGACAAGTTCATTGTCTAGTCTATAGACTAGATCAATGTCTAGTCTATAGACTAGATCAATGTCTAGTCTATAGACTAGATCAATGTCTAGTCTATAGACTAGATCAATGTCTAGTCTATAGACTAGATCAATGTCTAGTCTATAGACTAGATCAATGTCTAGTCTATAGACTAGATCATTGTCAAGTCTATAGACTAAATCATTGTCTAGTCTATAGACTAAATCATTGTCTAGTCTATAGACTAGATTATTGTCTAGTCTATAGACTAGATCAATGTCTAGTCTATAGACTAGTCTATAGACTAGATCAATGTCTAGTCTATAGACTAGATCAATGTCTAGTCTATAGACTAGATCAATGTCTAGTCTATAGACTAGATCAATGTCTAGTCTATAGACTAGATCAATGTCTAGTCTATAGACTAGATCAATGTCTAGTCTATAGACTACATCAATGTCTAGTCTATAGACTAGATCAATGTCTAGTCTATAGACTAGATCATTGTCTGCTCAATGACTAGTCTATAGACTAGATCAATGACTAGTCTATAGACTAGATCAATGTCTAGTCTATAGACTAGATCAATGTCTAGTCTATAGACTAGATCAATGACTAGTCTACAGACTAGATCAATGTCTAGTCTACAGACTAGATCAATGTCTAGTCTACAGACTAGATCAATGTCTAGTCTACAGACTAGATCAATGTCTAGTCTATAGACTAGATCAATGTCTAGTCTATAGACGAGATCAATGACTAGTCTATAGACTAGATCAATGTCTAGTCTATAGACTAGATCAATGTCTAGTCTATAGACTAGATCAATGTCTAGTCTATATACTAGATCAATGGCTAGTCTATAGACTAGTTCATTGTCTAGTCTATAGACTAGATCATTGTCTAGTCTATAGACTAGATCAATGTCTAGTCTTTACACTAGATCAATGTCTAGTCTTTACACTAGATCAATGTCTAGTCTTTACACTAGATCAATGTCTAGTCTATAGACTAGATCAATGTCTAGTCTATATACTAGATCAATGGCTAGTCTATAGACTAGTTCATTGTCTAGTCTATAGACTAGATCATTGTCTAGTCTATAGACTAGATCATTGTCTAGTCTATCGACTAGATGATTGTCTAGTCTATAGACTAGATCAATGTCTAGTCTTTACACTAGATCGATGTCTAGTCTATAGACTAGATCAATGTCTAGTCTATAGACTAGATCAATGGCTAGTCTATAGACTAGTTCATTGTCTAGTCTATAGACTAGTTCATTGTCTAGTCTATAGACTAGATCATTGTCTAGTCTATAGACTAGATCAATGTCTAGTCTATATACTAGATCAATGTCTAGTCTATCGACTAGATCAATGTCTAGTTTATCGACTAGATCAATGTCTAGTCTATATACCAAATCATTGTCTATAGACTACTTCAATGTCAAGTCGATATACTACATCGTTGTCTAGTCTGTAGACTAGACTACATCAGTGATCTATAGACTAGATCATTGTCTGGTATATATAATAGATTTTTGTCTAGTCTGTAGACTAGATTATTGTCTAGTCTGTAGACTAAATTATTGTCTAGTCTATAGACTAGATCATTGTCTAGTCTATAGACTAGATCATTGTCTAGTCTATAGACTAGATCATTGTCTAGTCTATAGACTGGATCATTGTCTTCTTTTTGAAACTTTTCGACAAAAATGTTTTACAGTTTTATTAATCATTTAAATTATTAGTCTAATTTTCTTTTCCTAACTTTCTTAAATATAAATAAAATTTTCTAAAGTTTTTTTCCTTTATTTTTTGCTGTGAAGAAACAATACAATATTTATGTGTCTTTAATCCCTATACATTTACAAAAACACATCATCCCCAACATCACACCCACATAGTTACCCTGACCCACCAAACATTTGGACAAAAACGTTTGAAAACTTTTGGCCTTTTTAAATGCCATAGAAATTTAGTAAAAATCTTTCCTAACTGTTAAGAAAACTTTCAAAAGTTACAAAACTTTTTCGAACCCTTTTGTTTGCTGGGTTATTTTTTAACACATAATACTTTAACAATACAAATAAATATTAAGTTTCGTTTCGTTTTAAGCTTTAAAAAATAACAGAAAAATAGAAAGTAATTTTTAAAAGAAAAACAATAATGTATTATTACAAAAAAAAACAACAACATAAGAACTAAGAAACACATAACAACAAATTCGCATTAACGTTTTTGTACATTTAAAAAATAAAAAAAACTAGAGTGTTTTTAACATGAAGGTAAAACTTAACTGAGAAAAAATAATAAATAAATATCATTGGATATAGAGAATTTTTTCTACCCTTTAGTTGAGAACGTGTTAGAAAGGTCTTTAGAATGCCTTTCATTTGATATATATATTAAACCTCAGGATAACAAACAAAATGTCTTAAAGACCTGATTGCTAAAGAGTATTACTTACTCCTTCCCGAAACGACCTACTAAGTTATAAATACTTCTAAAGACAAACTTTTTGAAATTACATTAAAAAGAAAAACTTAACAAAACAAAAAGTAAAAAAACAAGAATAAAAAGAAATAAGTAACACACTAACAACAGAGACATCATTAAAGTAGAAAAAATGTCATTCATTTGTTCGGGTAAATATTGAAAGTGTTTGTGTCTTTCATAGTGACATAGTTATAAAAGTCTACCTTTTAAGAAAACAATTTTTTTATTCGCTCTTGAGGGGAAAAAATATCAGCAACAGTTACCAAACAAAAGTATTATTTTATTTTCCCACATACATATACATCAATACAAACCTACAATTCATAAAAGGGAAAATACTGTTGTTTTTTTTAATGGAACACACTTTTTAATATTGATTATTAACCCGGCAGTATAGGGAATCAACTTTATATTTCCATCAACAGACTATTCTTCTTTGAAATAAAGCCTAGAGAGTCAGCTAGGATAGAAACTCAAAAACTGCAGGATATTTACGAAGGTAATGAACTTAACAATAAAATGTCCACATTAGGTTAAACCTTATCCTAAAGGAGGATAAGAGCAGTGTCCAGTACAAAATCTTAAGTTTAAAATATACTAAACTAAATGAGAATTCTATTGAATCATTTTATAAAAATTTCTTTTTTACAAATTAAAATTTTATATTGTCAAATTGAGACCATCCTAATGTCTTCAAAACATTTACAGATACATGACACAAACTTGTGGTTGTTATATTTGATACTTGTCTTGTAGTTGGTTTTCTTTGAATGTTTGATATTATGTCTTCCCCCACCTTTTTCCCCCTTTTTCATTTTTTTTTTCAAAAACTAAAAGTAATAAGAAAATATTTTTTTAATATATTTTTTTTTCTTCTTTACTTGTCTTGTTTGTACAACATGCTTCTTTACCTTTCAAAGAACATATATAAAGTTTTATAAAAGTTTTAGGAATTTTTTTAGTTATTTTACTGATATTTCCGATTTTTTGTTATTTGACATGTAACCATTTAATCGGAAAAGTATTAAAGCAAATTCTTTTTTTAAATTAATAATGAGACACTTTATTTTTTTAAGTGAAAAGAAGTCAGAATATGACTACATTTTCTATATGTAAAGTTGTATGAATCTGACTATCTTTTCTATATGAAAAGCAGTTAAAACTAACTTTTCTATATGAAAAGTAGTCAGAATCTGACTACATTTTTTATATAAAAAGTTGTAAGAATCTGACTAACTTTTCTATATGAAAATTCGTCAGAATCTGACTAACTTTTCAATATGAAATGTTGTAAGAATCTGACTAACTTTTCTATATGAAAAGTAGTCAGAATCTGACTACATTTTCTACATGAAAAGTTGTAAGAATCGAACTAACTTTTCTATATGAAATGTTGTAAGAATCTGGCTAACTTTTCTATATGAAAAGTAGTCAAAATCTGACAACATTTTCTATATGAAAAGTTAGTCCGATTCTTACAACTTTTCAATCAATAATCTGACTAAATTTTCTATATGAAAAGTATTCAGAATCTGACTAATTTTTCTATATGAAATGTGACTACATTTTCTATATGAAAAGTAGTCAGAATATGACTACATTTTCCATATGAAAAGTAGTCAGAATCATGTTCTACCTGAAAATTTGTCAGAAACTGACTATATTTACTACATGAAAAGTAGTCATCATCTGACTAACTTTTTTTATATGAAAGGATGTCAGGATCTGACTCACTTTTGTTCATGAAAAGTTGTCAGAATCTGACTAACTATTTTATATGAAAAGTAGTCAGAATCTGACAACTTTCTCTATAAGAAAAGTAGTCAGAATCGGTCAACTTTTTCTACATTTTCTATATGAAAAGTAATCAGAATCTGTCAACTTTTCCTACATTGTCTGTACGAAAAGTAGTCAGAATCTGACTACTTCTATTTGAAACGTAGTCAGAATCTGACTACACTTTCTATATGAAATGTAGTCACAATCTGACTACACTTTCTATATGAAAAGTAGTCAGAATCTCACTACCTTTTTTATATGAAAAGAAGTAAGAACCTGACTACATTTTCTATATGAAAAGTAGTCAGAATATGATTACATTTTCTATATGAAAAGTAGTCAGAATCTGACTACATTTTCTATATGAAAAGTAGTCAGAATCTGACTACATTTTCTATATGAAAAGTAGTCAGAATCTGACTACATTTTCTATATGAAAAGTAGTCAGAATGTGACTACATTTTCTATATGAAAAGTAGTCAGATTCTGACTACATTTTCTATATGAAAAGTAGTTAGAATCTGACTACATTTTCTACATGAAAAGTAGTTAGAATCTGACTACATTTTCTATATGAAAAGTAGTTAGAATCTGACTACATTTTCTATATGAAAAGTAGTTAGAATCTGACTACATTTTCTATATGAAAAGTAGTTAGAATCTGACTACATTTTCTATATGAAAATTAGTCAGAATCTGACTACATTTTCTATATGAAAATTAGTCAGAATCTGACTACATTTTCTATATGAAAATTAGTCAGAATTTGACTACATTTTCTATATGAAAATTAGTCAGAATCTGACTACATTTTCTATATAAAAATTAGTCAGAATCTGACTACATTTTCTATATGAAAAGTAGTTAGAATCTGACTACATTTTCTACATGAAAATTAGTCAGAATCTGACTACATTTTCTATATGAAAATTAGTCAGAATCTGACTACATTTTCTATATGAAAAGTAGTCAGAATCTGACTACATTTTCTATATGAAAAGTAGTCAGAATCTGACTACATTTTCTATATGAAAAGTAGTCAGAATCTGACTACATTTTCTATATGAAAAGTAGTCAGAATCTGACAACATTTTCTATATGAAAAGTAGTCAGAATCTGACAACATTTTCTATATGAAAATTAGTCAAAATCTGACTACATTTGCTGTATGAAAATTAGTCAGAATCTGATTGCATTTGCTGTATGAAAATTAGTCAGAATCTGACTACATTTTCTATATGAAAATTAGTCAGAATCTGACTACATTTTCTATATGAAAAGTATTTAGAATCTGACTAACTTTTCTATATGAATTGTTGTAAGAATCTGACTAACTTTTATATATGAAAAGTAGTCCAAATCTGACTACATTTTATATATGAAAAGTAGTAAGAACCTGACTACATTTTCTATATGAAAAGAAGTAAAAATCTGACTTCATTTTCTATATAAAAAGTAGTCAGAATCTGACAACATTTTCTATATGAAAAGTAGTCAGAATCTGACTACATTTTCTGTATATAAAGTAGTCAGTCAGATTCTGACTGAGTAGTCAGAATCTCACTACATTTTCTATATGAAAATTAGTCAAAATCTGACTACATATCTATATGGAAAGTAATCAAAATCTGACTAGATTTTCTATATGAAAAGTAGTCAGCATCTAACAACCTTTTCTATAAGGTAACAGAATATACATATGTATTTAATTCTTAAATGAAAACATCATAATTTTTCCCATCTCATGACTTTATACATCTTTACTCTTATTAGACATTGAAATACATAGACAGTTCATGTAGTTCTAATCAATGTTCAGACAGTCCCATTCAATTCTCTAATAACACATTTTACTTTCGCTGAGTATCATTATACCTGTGGGGGCGATGTCTGTTGTTTTGCCTCTTATATTCTCTTTCATTTTTTGGTTGGGGATTATAAACATTAAGGCTTTATTGTCTGTGACCAGTAACATCAATTCTACTATAATTTTATCTCCAGCTCAATATCTACCTACGACTACAGGTGGAAGAAGAGGCTTTCCGTTTACATAGAAGTTTCCTGTTATTCTTTATTTTCTTTTTGTGTGACCAAAATAAGAAATTTTGTGTGACCTTTTCAGCAGAATTTGTTATATTTTAATACCCGGTAGATTTGAAGGTTCTTAATGATAACCACTGGACTAAAGTCCAGACTATAAGCTAGACCATAGTCCAGACCATGCCAACCCAGACTACACTATAGTACAGAGTATAGACTAAATAGAATATAGTCTAGGCCTTTATACAGGCTAATCTATAGTCTGGACTATAGTTTAGGTTAGGTTAGGTTAGGTTGATAGGAGGATGTATACTACATCAAATCCGAAGAAATACACCTAGGCCACTATCGGGCCTGTTGTGCGCTCCAATTCAAGAAAAAAAAAAAAAAAAAAAAAAAAAAAAAAAAAAAATTGTTTACTGAATGTTCAGAAACTCAGTTTCCTGGACGTAATTCCTAAGAATCTTCCAATCGGTGTTGGTTAAGAATGTTATTTCCGGAATAACATCACTTCCAAGATACTTGGATCTAACTTCGACGAATGCCTGACAATGGCAAAGAAAGTGCTCCAGAGTTTCACTGTCCTCTCCACATGCTCTACATTCGTCTGAATTCGCACGTCCAATTTTGTATAGATGTGCTCGTAATCCTGTGTGTCCACTGAGAATACGTACCATCATACTAACCTCAGACTTGCTCATTTTGAGAAGATTTCTCGTCTTGCTCTCATCAGGGTCACCCCATAGAATCTTTGTGGTTCTACCCACCGTTTCATTATTCCAAGAGGCCTTATGGGATTCTCTCATCCATATTTTTAATTCAGCTTTTGTTGCGTCGAATGGTTTTGCGTTTGTCAGGTTAACTACATCGAGCTCCCTTCCCTTTAAAGCTATTGCATTCGCCCTTTCGTTGCCGATTACTCCCGAGTGGCCTGGTACCCATATGATGTGAACCTTACCTCTGGGAGAGTATTCAGTTAAAGCTTTCTTACAATCCAATACGGTCTTAGATTTAATTCTATCACCTGATATCGCACAAATTGCCTTCTGGCTGTCGGTAAATATATTAAGCCTTGTGGGCGCCATATTTATTCTAATCCAATTTACACATTCCGTTATTGCTCGTACTTCTGCCTGGAAGCTTGTGTTATGATTAGGTAAACGGTGGTATATTTCTGTTTCTGGGTCTTCAATATAGAACCCCATACCCACTTTGTCCCCTAATTTAGAGCCATCCGTGTAGCAACGGATTCCTACTGGTATTTGCTCTAATGTTCCGCTTGACCAAGACATTCTATCTGGGATTAGCGTTTCAAAGTTTCCGACATATTCAGTGTCTGGTATGCGATCAGGCACGTCCGATGAATGTGTATAACCTTCCAATGTGTCCAGTATACATTGATGACGTGTCCTATAACCGTTTTTGGCCAGTTCGCCTAAAGTAAAGAGCCGTTCGGCTGTAAGCGCCGCCTCATATCTTATATATGTTTCAATGGGTGGAATATCTAGCAACGTTTCCAGAGCCTTGGTTGAAGTAGTACACATGGCACCACTTATACCCAAGCAGCATGTACGCTGAACTCCCTGTAGTAATTTGATATTACACTTTTTGTCCAAAGCAGTCCACCAGATTATTGAAGCATAAGCTAGAATTGGTCTAATTACACTTTTATAAAGCCAATTTGTCATAGTAGGACTAAGACCCCATTTCATGCCTATGGTTCTCCTACATATCGCCCAGCACCGATGTGCCTTGTTGATCCTATCCTCTATGTGGTGTCTCCATTTTAATTTCCGGTCAAGTATTACACCTAAGTACTTAACTTTGTCTGTCACCGGTATCTTCTTGCCCAAGAAGCAAGGTTCAGTATATGTAGAAATTTTTGTCTTTCTTGTGAAAAGACAGATTTCCGTCTTCGCCGGGTTAACATTGAGGCCTCTCGGTTGAGCCCAGCTCAAGGCCGTATTCAGAGCCTCCTCAGCTCTTCTACACAAGTAATTTGGATCCTTTCCCTTTAAAAGTATTACGACATCGTCTGCATAGCAGACAGGTCTAAGTCCTTTCTCGGTTAGGGTCCTTAGGAGGCTATTAATCGTGGTGACCCAGAGTAAAGGTGACAAAATGCCACCCTGTGGTATACCTCGAAATACCTTTTTCCTTATAGTTATATCGTACATCTCGCAGCTTATCCATCTGTTCCTTAGCATGTAGTTGATCCAGTTACGGAGCACCCGGTCAACATAAAACTGGTCTAGGGATTGGATAAGGGTATCAGTGTGCACGTTATTGAAAGCGCCTTCGATGTCAATGCATACTGCCAGTGTATACAGTTTGCTATCGAAAGATTCACCTATGTAGTGGACAACTTCATTTAAAGCGGTTTCCACCGATCGTCCCTTTACATAAGCATGCTGCTTATATTTAAGGTCATTGTATGGTATGCTGCTTTTAACCATGCTATCGACTATCCGTTCCAAGGTTTTAAGTAGGAAGGACGTAAGACTTATCGGTCGATAGGACTTAGGTGTCGCATAGCTAGGTTTCCCTGGTTTGGGTATAAATATTACCCTTGCATCCTGCCATTTAACTGGGGTATATGCCAATTTTAAGCATGCAGTGAATATCTGTGACAGATGTACGGAAACCAGTCCCGCCTCCATCTGCAAAAGTGCCGGGAAAATTCCATCCGGCCCTGCAGCTTTATAGGGAGCAAAGCTCTTGATTGCCCCTTTAACCATGTCAGTTGTAATAACTATTTCCGTGTTACCCTCCCCTTCCTCCAATATCGGTTCATCTATGTTATTCGATATACCGGGTGGGAAATGAGAATCCATTAGGAGTTTCATTGTCTCCTCCATATCCTCAAGCCTCCTGCCCGTGTCATCGATCATAGATTCCGGTTGGACATGAGTTTTGGATAGGAATTTTTTTATCTTCGATACGTCATTTACGCTATCTACCTGTTCACAGAAAAGTTTCCAGGAGTCTCGTTTGGCTTTTCGAACGATTTTCTTATATTCACCAAGTTTATTACGATACTCATCCCAGTATACTGCGGTCTTTTTACGCCGTGCCCGGTTAAATAGTTTGCGAAGAGTCTTCCCAAGGTTCCGGATCTCCCCAGTTACCCAGGGTTTTTCCTGGGCAGATCTCCGCTCTCGCAGAGGGCAGCTGTCCTCGAACGATTCAACCAGGGCACTTGTGAACGTTTCCACTTTGGCATCTATATCCTCTTTATTTCGACATTGAAAAGTGTCCTGACCTAAACGGTTCTTTAGTAAGGTCCCGAACATTGTCCAATTAGTTTTAGACTTATTCCGAAACTTTATTGGCTTTGGTGGTGGCCTTAGTATTTTGAATCTTATGTACCGATGATCAGAAAAGGAGTGCTCGTCCGAAACTCTCCAATCCTGAATTTCGTTTATAAGCTCTTCTGAACATATAGTTATATCTAATACTTCTTCTCTGATTCTATTGACGAAGGTAGCTTTATTACCTAAGTTCAATGTTATCAAGTCTTTAGTATTAAAGAAATCCATGAGGGCTTGTCCCCTGCGATTGGTGTTTGTACTACCCCAAGCTACATGATGCGAGTTGGCATCACAACCTATTACAATTTTCTTATTTTTCCTTTGTGCCTCTTCAACCAGTTTCATCAGATCCGACGTTGGTGGTAGTGTCGGAGAATCGAAAGGTAGGTAAATAGATGCAAGGAATATGTTGCCACGACCTTGCTTCAGCACCGTTGCATCCGATGTTGATAATCCTGTTGAGAGGAGAAAACATAAGTTCTTGTGACATAAGATACATGTTCTCGGGCGAGATCCTGTATCAGCGTAGAAAAGTTGGAAATTTACGTGATTTAATCCAGAAACCTTGTTGCGAATCGTCCAAGGTTCCTGGATTAAAGCTATATGTATTTTACCTGTGTTGATTTTAGCCATCAGAGCGTTGGTAGCTGTCTCGCTCCGATGGAGGTTTATTTGGATAACCTCAATCATGGTCATCCATTAAACTGTCTTCCAGCGAGTTGGTGGTCACCTCCTCGCTCTTTGGATTTGACTCCTCCGGATAGCCTGAAGTGGCTATTAATGCAGTGAGTACTGTAGATGGCACTGCGGTGTCCTTATCAGGCATAGGAATAGCAATATTTTTAATAGACACATTCCCAATTCTGGAGAGCATTGCTGTTCTGTCTTCTGGCGGGTGAGTGATTTCCTCCTCGCTTTTAGGATTTGACTCCTCAACATTGCTAGTACTTGCTAATGATGCTTTGGGTACTGTCTTAGGTGTTTTAGTGTCCTTGTCGGGGCCGGTTTTGACAGCCCTTTCAATCGGCGCCTTCCCAATTTTGGAAAGGGCAACTACACTTTCTTCTGGCGAGTTAATGGTAAATTCCTCGATTTTAGGATTTGACTCCTCAACGTTATCAGTAGTGGATACTGATGCTGTGGTCTTAGGTTTTTTAGTGTCCTTTTCGAGGCTTGTTGTAACAGCCCTTCCAATCGGCACCTTCCCAATTTTGAATATGACAGATTTAGAGGCGAAGTAAGCCCTACCTTTATTCTTGGCAAGACTAGCCATGGATTTCTGGTCGATACCTATTACAAATAAAGTTCCCTCAGGTTCTTCTTTCCTGTAAAAGACATCCCATTTTTCCACGGCCAGCTCAGCATTTTGACCTCCAAGAATTTCCAGTATACGTTCATTAGCCAGTTTACTGCCCCATCCTTTTATGTAGACAGTGGACTTTAGGAGCACCGGAAGCTCGCTCTTCTTTGCCAGTCCCAGCCTAGCGCCGTCCCAGGGAGGAGGGATACTTTCCACCAAGTTCTTTAGGGTGCTAACACATTGGTGAGATGCCAACCTCATCAACATCACGCCCATGCTGAACTCGCAGCTCTCGCTCTCTATTGGTTGTTTGCCCTTTGAAGCGATTGCATGGTCCACTATCTTATTGTTGACCAGGTCTTCTATTTTACTCTGTTGGTCTATTGGAATTTTGCCTGTCGGATTACCGGCATCGTAAACTGCATAGCAGAGATCGTCCCGGTGCCTACTTCTGGCAACTTTGGCGTAAGATGGCGGCTCTTTTCCTTTTCCTCCGTCTAGCTTCTCCTTCCTCGTTTTTCGGGGCTTCTTTTGAGATTCCCTTACCTTCGAGGTTGATTTCGCCGACGTGTTCGTCTTCGGAATATCTGGCTTGGCGTTGTCACCCTTACTCGCAGGATTCTCACTTGAGATTCCTTTGAGTGAAGTATGGCTTGGCTTCGACTGTGTATTAGAAGACGGGGAGCTCTTTTTCTTCTTAGGTTTATTCTCAGTTGTCAACTCCTCGGGAGACCTGATCCTTTTTGCCTCAGATCTTGTGAGAGAGTCCGATTTTTCCTTTGGAGTGTCGTGGGATTGACTAACTATGATTTCTTGAAGCATCTTTTTCAACTTCCTCCTCTGTGCTCCAGAAAGTCTTTTCTTAGTAATAGGTAGTTTAGCTATGCTATCACTCACCTCTTTCACCATTTGCTCCACTTCATCCTTTTTGGGATTTGCTATAATGGTATTATTTTTATTATCATCTGAGGATTCAGAGTCGGAACCCTCACCTATATTTAAAGGCTGAGGTAGCTTAGAGCTCTCTCCGAGTACATCCTTCTCTTTCACCCCTATATTTTTGCCAGCGGCATGCTGTACACTTGACGCATTGTCCGCCACGGAGGCCAAGGTACCCACCTCCGTAGTAGTATTCTGCTCACGATTGCAGGATGACGACGACACGTGACTCGCGAGTAGATCAACACTTGCCGCCGGTACTGGGTTATTTAGGCCCTGCACCGTAACTTTTATCTTTTTATTTTTATTTTCCATATTTGTTTTTTTTTTTTTTTTTTTTTTTTTTTCCAGTTTTTTGGTCCGCGGGGAATATAATATTCCCAGGTGGTGGACAATCTGCCCTCCCTCAGCTTAAGTGAAATTAAAGCTGGGAGAGGACAGATGGTCCATCACCACCCCCTATCCGCCACCCGGGGACGCGCTCGGTAGGAAAAATCTGGAAAACTCCCCCGAGACTATAGTTTAGTCTTTAGTCTGGATTATAGTCTAATCTATAGTCTGGACTATAGTCTAATCTATAGTCTGGACTATAGTCTAATCTATAGTCTGGAATATTTATACTCTATTCTGTAAGATAGTCTAATCTAGACTACAGTGTAACCTATAGTCTGAACTATTGGCCGCTATGTAGTCTATATTCTGGACTTTAATCTGTTATATAGTATTGACTATATATAAGATGGACTATAGTCTAGTCTATAGCTGGGACTATAGTCTAGTCAATAGCTGGGACTATAGTCTAGTCTATAGTATGGGCTATAGTCTAGTCTTAAATCTAGTCTATAGTCTGGACTATATTCTTCTTTATAGTCTGGACTATATTCTAGTATATTCCAGTCTAATGACTGTAGTCTATTCCATAGACCAAACTAGACACAGTACTAGAGTGGAGACTAGATAATATTCTTCTGGCGCAGAATTGGAATGAATGGACGAAAATATTTGTAGATAAAAATTTATTGTTCCTTCTTATTTCTAAAGGCTGCTGGGTTTTTGTCAAATACAAGTATGGGTCGGTCGGATAGCTATCCTATTTGTATGTCTGTCTTTCATTTTATCTTTAAATCTTAATGTTATGATTACACCTGCTTATTGTTGCTTAGAGAGTGTCCTTTCGTTTTACAAAAACTAAAACAGGTTGTAACTTTATTTCCCAATTTTCTTTCTTTTGTATGCAGAAGAAGGGGCTGGCGAGTAAGGACAAAGAAAGTGGGGTATAAACAACACGCCAAAAGTAGCCATTATTAAATTTTTGTAAAAATATTGTTTCCAAATTATTCCATTGCCGGTCGAAGTTTTGTATAACAATATTTTTTTTTATTTTTTCGAACAAAACTTATTGCCTCTGTACGATTTCTGACCAGCTGTTATTGTCAGTCCATAACAGCTGTGCGTGAGTTGTTGTTGACAGAACAAAAGAAAGGGAGTGAGTGAACAGCATTCAGGCGTTTTCAATCGTTATCAATATAAATTTTTACTGTGTTTTTAATGTTTGCCACTTTGCCAACGTAGTTATTTTCTCAACATTTCAATTAAGATTTTTATCGTGAAAAAAAAAAACGTACACAAAACATTGTATTATTTATAACAAAAGAGAAAAAATGTGGTGGTTTTTGGTATTTAAGGCGAGACTTATTTTTGCTTAATAATTTGAGTAATCGTTGACATTAAATTAAAACAAAAAGGAATTCAAAAACAAAAACATATAGAAATTAAAGCACTTAATCTAGCATTATAATGTTAATGGCGACACCCAGTTTCATTCAATGTTAAAGGCAATAGGAAATTTGTTTAAGCGGAATTAATGAAATATTAATTGAATTAATTTAGTTGTTTTTAATTAAAAATAACATTTAAGTTATTATCAATAATTAAATTTTAATTAAAAATTTTACTCAACAAATGGTCATCTCATTGTAATTTGAGTTTCCTCAGTCACCAGTTATGTAACCAGTTCCATAATACCATAAGTGTCCTCATTACATGCATAATTGATTTATTTATTATACTTATTGTTGTTGTATGAGTTTAAAGTTTATTATTTTGTTAAAAATTTCAATTACTCTTCTTATTTACATATACAAAACCCCATGAAAATGCACAATTATGGCAAATTTATTTAAATGAGAGAAAAACAAAGCAGAACAAAAAACAATATATCTTCTGTAGTGTTCATAAAAATTATAGCTTTTTTATAGTCATTTTCGCTTGTTATATGCACTCGTAAATTCTTTACTAAAGTGTTTATTAAACTCCTACTCTTTTTTTTTAATGGGAAATTTTAATATTGTTGCAGTCGGTCAAGTGGGGGGGAGAAAAAAGGGTGGTACAGTTTGTCAAACTCAGATTTTTAACCGAATCTGAAAATTTTGTTCAGATTCTGACAACTTTTTTTACAGGAAATTTGGACAGATTCTTATAAATTTTTCTATAGAGAAGTTGCTCAGATTCATACAACTTTGTTTAAAGAAAAGTTGCTCAGATTCGGCCAACTTTTTCCATAGAAAAGAAGCTGTGATTCTGGCCACCTTTTCTATAGAAAAGAAGCTCTGATTCTGGCCACCTTTTCTATAGAAAAGTTGCTTAGATTCTGACTACTTTTACTATAGAAAAGTTGCTCCGATTTTTACCACTTTTTCTATAGAAAAGTTGCTCCGATTCTGAAAACTTTTCCTATAGAAAAGTTGCTCAAATTCTGAAAACTTTTCCTGTAGAAAAGTTGCTGGAATTCTGAAAACTTTCCCTCTAGACAAGTAGTTGAAATTCTGACAACTTTTTCTATAGAAAAGTTTCACAGATCCTCCAACTTTTTCTATAGAAAATTTGCTCAGATTCTGACCACATTTTCTATATAGAAAATTTGCTCAGATTCTGACCATTTTTTCTATAGAAAAGTTGCTCCGATTCTAAAAACTTTTCATACAGAAAATTCTCTCCGATTCTGAAAACTTTTCCTGTAGATAAGTTGCTCCGATTCTAAAAACTTTCCCTGTAGAAAAGTTGCTCAGATTCTGGCAACTTTTTTTTATAGAAAAGTTGCTCACATTCTGAAAAGTTGCTCTGATTCTGACAGATTTTTCTATAAAAAAGTTTCCCATATTCTGACAACTATTTCTATAGAAAATTTACTCAGATTCTGATAACTTTTTCTGAAGAAAAATGGCTCCGATTCTGAATACTTTTCCTATAGAGAAGTTGCTCCCATTCTGAAAACTTTTCCTATAGAAAAGTTGCTCTGATTGTGAAAACTTTCCCTGTAGAACAGTTGTTTAGATTCTAACAACTTTTTCCCTGTAGAACAGTTGTTTAGATTCTAACAACTTTTTCTCTAGAAAAGTTTCATAGATCCTCCAACTTTTTCTAGACAAAAGTTGCTCAGATTCTGACGATTTTTCCTATAGAAAAGTTGCTCTGATTCTGACAACTTATTCTAAAGAAAAGTTGCTCTGATTCTGACAATTTATTCTAAAGAAAAGTTGCTCAGATTCTGACAACTTTTTCTATAGAAAAGTTGCTTAAACAACTTTTCTACAGAAAAGTTTCTTATATTCTGACAACTTTTTCTATAGAAATGTAGAGAAGTTGCTCCTATTCTGAAAACTTTGCCCGTAGAAAACTTTTTTTATAGAAAAATTTCTCAGATTTTCCAACTTTTTCTACACAAAAGTTGCTCAGATTCTGACGACTTTTCTTACAAAAAAGTTGCTCAGGTACTGATAATTTTTCTACAGAAAAGTTGATCAGACACTGATATTTTTTCTATTGAAAAGTTGCTCTGATTCTAACAACTTTTTTTATATAAAAGTTGCTTAAATTCTGAAAACTTGCTTAGTTTTTGACAACTTTCTCTACAGAAAAGCTACTCAGATTCATACAGCTTGATCCGCTAAAGTTATTCAGTGTCTAAAACCTTTTTCTTTAGAAATGTTGCTCAAATTATTTTAAAATTTTAAATTTTGAACCTCCTTAATGCATATATTTGAATATTTCAATATAAATACATACGAGTAAATATGTATATACATATATTATTATATATGTGTTGTCAGTGATGCTTAAGTGTTTGCTTTTCATTTTTACAATCAACGCTGATGTTGTCATCGTGTCGGTCGTATTCATTTAGCAACTGGTGGGTTTATTATTGCACAGACAATTCTCAACTTTTCATTCTGCATAAATAAAATGTTGTTTTTGCTGTTGTATTTTTTTCAGTTATTTTATTTAGTTTGGTTTATGGCATTCGGTTGTTGATCATTAAATTATAAACTGCAACATTTGTGGCAACACTGATGGACACAGACACGCACACATGATGCAAACATCCTCAATGTTTTTGAATACGAAACACAAAATAAGCGTATAAAAAGTAATATTATGGTAAAAGAACTGAAAAATTGAAGTATTTAACAACACCCGAGGCTATTTTTGGCCTAAAACACCATGTCCAATACGCATATAAACTTGTACTTACATGAGCTTGTGTGTGTTTCAAGTGAAAAATACACACACATAATTTTTGGTAACAGATGGTATATGTATGTGCTCACTTAGTCTACTAAACACTTTTCTAGTATAGAGAGTATACATAAATGTAGCCAGAATACTAAAGGAAGCTTGTCATCGTCGTATGTGAGTTTAGTTGTTATTGGTCAATAATGCTAAAAATTTATGATTTTTAATTTGTATTTCCACACAGGGTCATAACAAAAAAACGCCAACAAGAGGGAGGGTGGGTTTGTTGGGGATATTTTTCACATTAATATTAATAAAAACCAGCGGGTTTATATGACTAAGCTTTCTGCTTGAATGTGTGGGTTTGGGGGTTTTGGGTAAATAATTTAATTTTGTTTTCCAAAAATTGTTGCTTAATTTTACGCAGTATTTTGCTTTTATGTGTTAGTAATTCTTGTGTTATAATAATAATTAAATATTAATCATACGTTTAGGTGTCGAACAACAGTAAATAAGTTTATGTAAGAGAATCATTTTAAAATCCATAAAGTTAAATATACCTGAGGGAAGGGAGTGGGAGAGGTCTTAGTAAAAGTGAAATAAATGGAAAAAAACTATTTTGTATATGACTCATTTGGTAAAATGATGTGATATGCTCAGAGTTTGACAAGTTATTCCACAGCAGAAAAATTACTCAGAATATGACGAATATTTCTATAGAAAAATTGCTCAAAGATTGACAAATTTCTCTATATTACTTTAAAGGCACTATATTTTTTATAAAAAGTTATTTAGTTTAAAAATGTTTTCCATTAAAAAGTACTTCGGAGTCTGAAAATTATTTCTTTAAACATTTTGTTCAGAAGTTATATCTTTTTTCTTTACAAAAGATAATCTGATATTGCAAATATTCTACAGAAAAGTAGCTTAGTGTGACAACTTTGTCTAAGGAAAAGTAGCTCCGATATTGAAAACTTTCTTTTTAGAAAAGTTGCTCAGATTTCGACAACTCTTTTTTACAGAAATGTGTTTCAGATTTGGACAACTTTTCCTATATTTATGCTGTTCAGAGTCTGACAACTTTTTTAGAAAAAAATTTGCTAAAAGATTGATAAATTTTTCCATAGAAAAGTTGCTCAAAGTCTGAAAGATGTTCAGATTCTGACAACTTTCTCTATAGAAAGTTTCTCAGAGTTGCATTTTACATAGAAAAGTTTATTAACTCTGACTGTTTTATCTATAGAAAAGTTGCTCAGAAACTGACAACACTCATCATAGAAAACTTGCTCAGACTCTGACAACTTTTTCCATAGAAAAACTTGCTCAGACTCTGACAACTTTTGCCATAGAAAAGTTGCTCAGACTCTGACAACATTTGCCATGGAAAAGTTGCTCAGAATCTGACAACACTCATCATAGAAAACTTGCTCAGACTCTGACAACTTTTTCCATAGAAAAACTTGCTCAGACTCTGACAACTTTTGCCATAGAAAAGTTGCTCAGACTCTGACAACATTTGCCATAGAAAAGTTGCTCAGAGTCTGGCAACTTTTTCCATGGAAAAGTTGCCCAGAGTCTGACAACTTTTTCCATAGAGAGTGGCTCAAAGTCTGACAACTTTTTCTATAGAAAAGTTACTCAGAGTCCGAAATGTTTTTCCATAGAAAAGTTGTTCAGGGTCGGACAACTTTTTCCATATAAAAGTGGCTCAAAGTCTATAAAAAAGTGTGACTCGAACTGCTTTATCTATAGAAAAGTTGCTCAGAGTCTGACAACACTCATCAGAGAAAACTTGCTCAGACTCTGACAACTTTTTCCACAGAAAAGTTGCTCAAAGTCTAGCAACTTTTTCGGAATAAAAATTTCTCGGAACCTGACAACTTTTTCCATAGAAAAGTTGCACAGAGTCTGACAACTTTTTCCATAGAAATGTTGCTTAGAGTTTGACCACATCTTCAATACAAAAGTTGCTTAGACATTAACTGCTTTATATATAAAAATGGATCGATGTTGGACAATTGTTTAGAATCTGGCAATTTCTTCTTTTTTCGGAATTTTTTGCTCAGGGTCTTTTTCTATAGAAATATAACATATTTAACGATGCCTTACCAAGTAATATCAAAAACCTATGCCAACTGACCTTCTAAAGGAAATATTCAAATTAGCCACGTTACTAACATTTCCTAGAAATTTAATTTAAATCCTTATCTTCGAAAAAATCCCTTTGCTTATTATCTCTTACTACGTATTTTCTTATTTTATTTTCAATTTACATAATTTTCCGGTGTAAATGAACAAAATTTGGCAAATTTCATTACAAATCACTCATACGTCCAGAACAAACAAAAACTTAATTCGAACAATATATAGAGAGATATGCAGACACTAACAATGTTATATGTATATTTTTTTTAGAATTTATAAAACCTTTTTTCTTTTTGCGACTGTCCCTATATTTGCGTTGTTATTGTTTTTATTTCTCTACAACTAAAACTTTAGTTAAAAATCCATTTATTTACCTTTATCAAGTACCATTTTTTTGCCACTTTTTTCCCAATCTATTTCTGTTACCACTTTTTTTTTTGTTAGCCATTTTTTGTTTCTCTGTTTCCCTTTAAGTCACGTAAATGTATATTTACTGTCAGGAAACTGTCAGACTTTTTGCCACATGCAAAATGGTTAAATGACATCAGGAAAGTTTAAGGGAAAATGAGACAAAACAAAAACAACAAGTATGTTTAAACTTCTGCCACATTAAATTTTCCGTCTTTGGCATAAAACCCCTTTTAGACAGGGTTTATTTTTTGTTACGATTTCTTTTTACCGAAAAAGCTTATATTTATGTTTCATTTCATTATATCCTTTAGTAAACACAGTGTTTGGGGAATTCCTAAATATTTTAATACATTTGTACCAAAAATCAAACTATTTGTAGCCATTTTTATTGAACTTTAATTAACTTGTCAAATATTATACCAAGTTTGACAACTTTTTGACAGAAAAATTGCTTAGAGTCTAACAACTTTTTGTATAGAAAAGTTGCTTAGCGTTTGACAACTTTTTACATAGAAAAGATGCTTAGAGTCTGAAAACTTTCTATAGAAAAGTTTCTCAGAATCTGAAAACTTTTTAGAAAAGATGGCCGGAGTCAGAAAACTATTTCTATAGAAAAGTTTCTCAGAATCACACAACTTTTTCTCTGGAAAAGTTCTAATCAACTTCTGACAACTTTTTCTATAGAAAAGTTGCTCAGATTCTGATAACATTTTCTATAGAAAAGATACAATGAGTCTGACAACTTTTTCTATACAAAAGTTGCCCAAAGTCTGACAACTTTTCTATAGATTCTGAAAGCTTTTTGAATTGAATTCCAACATTTTTTCTATACAAAAGTTGCTCAGAGTCTGACAACTTTTTCTACAGAAAAGTTGCCCAAAGTCTGACAACTTTTCTATAGAAATGTTACTTTTCTATAGAAATGTTTTGAATTGATTAGTTGCTCAGAATCTGCTTACTTTTTTTACACAAAAGTTGCTCAGATTCTGACAACTTTTTCTACAGAAAAGTTGCTCAGAGTCTGACAACATTTTCTATAGAAAAGTTGCTCAGAGTCTGACAACTTTTTCTATTCAAAAGTTGCTCAGAGTTTGACAACTTTTTCTATTCAAAAGTTGCTCAGAGTCAGACAACTTTTTATATAGAAAAGTTGCTGATTCTTCCAAAATTCTTTTCTATACAAAAGTTGCTCAGAGTCTGACAACTTTCTCTATAAAAAACTTGCTCAGGGTCTGACAACTTTTTCTATAGAAAAGTTGCTCAGAGACTGACAACTTTTTCCATAGAAAAGTTGCTCAGAATCTGACAACTTTTTCCATAGAGAAGTTGCTCAGAATCTGACTAGTTCTTCTAGAAATGTTGCTGAATATCTGGCTACTACTTTAGGAAAGTTGCTCAGAGTCCGATGGCTTTTTCTATAAAATTGTTCCTAAGGGTCTGACAACTTTTCCCATATAAAAGTTGCTCAGAGTCCGAAACTTTTTTCTTTAAAAAGCTTATTACAGCCTGAACACGTTTTCGACATAAAGTTGTTCATCATTTGAGAACCTTTTCTGCTTCGAATCTGAAAACTTTTTCTAGGAAACAGTTGCTCTAAGTCTTTTCCCAAAAGTAAAATTGTTTAGAATCTGACAGCTTTTTCAAGAAGCTTTTGCTACCAAAAAAGTATCCAATTCTGTAAACGCTCAAATACACTTTTAGAATGAATAATATAACATTTTTATTGTTTCTAAAATATTCTGCCAACAAAAAAAAAAACAGTTTATAAAATTTATAGTTTTGTTTATGACAATCAATTTTCCAGATAAAATGCAAATTTTCATTTTTGGTTATTGTTTTTCAACTGTGGCAAATGAATTGCATCAAATCTAAATGATTTTTTATTAGATTTATTACATAGTTTTTCATAATACACAGTATTCGTTTTTGGATTTTTTTTTTTTTTTTTTTGAACATATATTAAGAAAGAATATGGAAATTATAGAGAATATTTACAGCTCAACTACTTTTGGATTGTTTTTAGATGAAAATTTTTTTAGAAATTGATTTAATAAATGGCAATAAAATAAAATTTATAAAATTATTAACAAAGTGGAATTTTATTTCTTATTGATTTTACTGCCTGCAATTAAAAAGTAATTCTTCATTTAGAACAATTATCCCAAAAAAAGAGTCACCTTCATAAGCAAACTTTGACACCTGAATACCATTTTCCCAGAGACCTTAAACTTTTTGGAACTTTAGGCAACAACCCACTACTTTCTCTTCGAAATTAATTTCTCTACAAAATGTTACCAATAATCATCAGGCAAATGATTCATATTTAAATTGCCAGTAAATAAGTTGTTGCCTGCTGCCTGCTAGACATCAGATGTTGTTTTTGGTTTTATATTTGAAAATATAAAAATTCATCACAATTCAAATAATAAAGACAACAACAACAAAATAAAAACAGTTAAATAAATTGTATTTTTAATGTTCAAAGAACATATTTTTTTATTATTCATATTTTAGTCAAATTTAAAACTCAGTCACGTACTTATGAAAATACATACATCTACTTTTCTGTTTTTTTTTTTTTTTTTTTGTTTCTAAAAAAAGCTGCTCCCTTTATAAGTCAACTCCTGGCAGGATATCAAAATATTTTTAAAGGTTACTTAAGTATATTACTGCTGTTATATAAATTAATTCCAACATGTTGTGTCTAAGGTATGAGTCTCTTTACAATACATCTTAATTTTCTTGTTTTATACATATACTTTTCAACAATTTAATTAAACATTTCATTTTATTATTTCATGTAAATAAGAAATTTATTTTGTATTCTTTTTAACTTTTAAACAAAATAAATCCCTATTTTAACTATTAAATTCCAGTTTAATTTGTCTATAAATGTAAAAGTAACTGTGAAAAAAGGTTTTAAAGGGAAAATGTTTGATATTTGTGAAAAAATTTCAAATTTTCTATTTTTGGGTTTGTTTTATTATTGTATTTTATTGCATTTTTCTTAGTCATTTGTAGGGGTAATTGTGTAAATACTTTTTTTGTGACCAAAAAAATAAAAAATAATACAGACAAATAAAATTTAAAAAAAAATTTGAGGAAAAAGGCTTATAGAAAAAGGACTCTATACAAGGATACAACAATTACAACACCATATCATTTTTCTCTAGAACATTTTTCATAGAAGATTTGTATATAATCTAAATCAATTTTCTATAGAAATTTTTAGAAAACTTTTTAGATTTTAGGCAACGTTTAACCGACTTCTAAAGAAAAAGTTTTGTTTGATTTAAAAAAAAATCGTCAGATTGTGAACAAAATTTTAGGAAAAAGGTCACTTTTCTTTAGAAAATGTTGTCAGCAACTTTTATATAGAACAAGCAACTTTTATTGAGAAAACGTTTCCAGACTCTGATCAACTTTTATAGAGAAAAAATTGCCAGACTCTGAGCAACTTTTCTAGAGATAAAGTTGTCAGACTTTGAACAACTTTTCTATAGTAAAAAGTTGTTAAACTCTGAGCAGCTTTTCTAGAAAAAAAGTCGTCAAATGCTCTGAGCAAATTTTCTAGAGATAAAGTTGTCAGACTTTGAGCAATTTTTCTGTAGAAAAAGTTGCCAGACTTTTCTAGAGAAAAAAATGTGAGACTGATAAAGTTGTGAGACTCTGATCCACTTTTCTTTAGAATATATTGTCAGACTCTGAGCAACTTTTCTGGAGATAAAGTTGTCAGACTCTGAGCAACTTTTCTGGAGATAAAGTTGTCAGACTTTAAGCAACTTTTCTATAAAACCTGTTGTCTTAATTTGAGCACCTTTTGTAGAGAACAGGTTACCAGACTTTGAACAACTTTTCGATAGAAAACGTTGTTAGACTTTGAGCAACTTTTTTAAAGAACAAATTGTCAGACTTTGAGCAACTTTTCTATAAAAAAGTTATCAGACTCGGATCAACTTTTATGAAGAAAAAGTTGTCAGACTGAACCACTTTTCTTTAGAAGAAGTAGCGAAAGGCTGCGCTACTTTTCTTTAGAAGATATTGTCGGACTATGAGCAACTTTTCTATAGAACAAGTTGTCAGACTTTGAGCAGCTTTTTTAAAGAACAAGTTGTCAGATTTTGCAAAACTTTTCAAGAGCAAACGTTGTCAGACTCTGAGGAACTTTTCTAGAGAAACAGTTTTCAGACAACTGATAAAGTTGTGAGTCTCTGAGCCACTTTTCTTCTGACTCTAAGCAACTTTTCTAGAGATAAAGTTGTCGGACTTTGACCAACTTTCCCATAGAAAAAGTTGTCGAAATCTGAGCAACTTTGCTATAGAAAAAGTTGTCGGAATCTAAGAAACTTTCCTAAAGAAAATGTTGTCAGACAATGTGCAACTATTCCATAGAAAAAACTTTCAGAATCAGGGCAACTTTTGTATAGAAAAAGTTGTCAGACTCTGAGCAACTTTTCTATAGAAAAAGTTGTCAGACTCTAAGCAACTTTTCTAGGGAAAAAGTTGTCAGACTCTGAGCATCTTTTCTATAGAAAAAGTATCCAAGCAAGTTTTCTATTAAAAATGCTGTCAGACTCTGAACAAAGTCTCTATATAAAAAGCTGTTAGACTGTGAGCAACTTTTCTATAGGAAAAGCTGTTACCTTGTGAGCAACTTTTCTATAGAAAAACCTGTCACGTTATGGGTAACAATTGTATAGAAAAGTCTGTCACATTTTGAGCAACTTTTCTATAGAAAAACATCTATGTAACATTTGCGTTCAATTTAAATAATTTTTATAATCTGTGAGTAATTAATAATAATGTTAATTTTACAACTTACATCTGTCAAAACAAAAAATATTTAATATGCTGCATAAATTTTATATGTAGTTGTTATACAAATATGATTGACAGTTTTCATGGTAATTGCCATGACATTGCTACCGTTGTAAGAGATAAATATCTTAAGGACATATAGGAAAACAACATTAAAAAATAAAACTATAATATATACAAATTTATTTATAATATATTAACAATCAATAATGTTTTTTTATTAATATTTAATAAGGAAAAAACAAATGGAAAAGAAGAGAAAAGTACAAAAAAAAATTGCTAAAATAAAAAAATACGAAATTCAAAGTTTTTTTTTATAACAACTTTAGAAGGTTAAATCTGTTAAGAATACTATAGTTTAAATGTTCATCAATGTCGAAAGAAGAAAAGTTAAAAAATTTTCAAGAAATAAACATTTTTCACTTGATTTTTTCTTGCGTTTTCTTTAAACAGGAAAAAAATTTAATTAAATGTAATGTAAAGTGGTTTTATTAAAAAAAATAATCACCTGTACTCAAGGTCATAACTCATATATTTCGCTTGTATTATTTATTTATTTATTCATACTGCTGGCCAAGGTACTCCGTTGTTTTATTTTATTTGCACTTTTCCTTTGTTTTAAAGTAATCTTTTTTTTTAATTATTTTATTTTTTATATAATATTTTTCTAATTTTAAATAATATTTATTTAACACTTTATTAGATTTTTTTATAAATTTTATAACATTTTATGATTTATTATATTTTATTTTTAATATTTTTTTTTAAATAAAAAGTTGTTTATTTTTAATTACTTTGAAAGTTGTTGCTTTAAAATTTATAGTATTTTATTTTAGCAGCCATTTTAGTTATTAAAAAGTATAAGTTAAGTTTTTTCCACTTAAACAATATTAAAGTTTTTTTGTTAAATTCTTTTATAAAGAAAAATTTTTTTCAAATTTTCCTTTTGTTTTGAAATTATTTACAAATTTATTTTTTTCTTAATATTTTTTAAAATTTTTCTTTATTTTTACAAAAAAAAATGTACAATTTGTACACACTTTTTTGAAATTTTTTTATAAATACACTAACACTCACTTAGTATTTGTTAAACTCTCTTACACAGACTTCAACATAGGGAGGGGAGTTCGGTCGGTCGTTCGTTTCATATACAAAAATATAAATTCAATACTTGTTGTATATACACTATTGTTGTTGTTGTTACTGCTTTTCCATTTTCTTTCTTTTATATTTTCTTACTTTATATATATAAATTATATTAAAATTTTGTTAGATTTACTAGATTTAAACACCAAAAAGTAATTTTTGTTTTTTAAAGATGCGCGTTTACTATCCTACACTCATAACGGCTCAACTCGAACTGTGCTTACAGGTTTATGATTTTCCTTCAATGCTACACGCACACATACATTCACACTCACTTTTACTTTAGTTTCCCGTGAGCTCTATGCGATGTTTAGCAACACTCTTTTAATCTCTCTTTGCATAATTTCTATGTTTTTTTTTTCTGTCTATTCCTTTTCCGCTTTTCTATTTATGTTTTTTTTCCAACAGTTTACTTTCTTTCTTCGTTATTCTTTTATGTTTTGGTTTTAAGTTACTTTCGTTTTTACAACAACTCACTCACACTATTATACCTTCACATACTAAACATTTACAAGTAATACACCTTTACATCCACCTTAACTCACTTCTCCCTTATAAACGCACTCTTCTTCCTTTACCTTTCAAACACAAACCCCAAATAACGGAAATAACGTTAAAAATATGCGTAGTTTTTTTTTCAACCGTTAATGTTACACTCTATAGTTTAGGTTTGACGTCTGTGTGCAGTTAGAAGCAACAGCTAACTGTTGGTCTTTCGTCAGTTGTTTAAGCACTTTATACTTTGTTTATTTGTAACAGTAAATGCAGGGATTTGAAAAAAAAAAGACAAGAAAACTTTCCATTTCTCTCGTTCACCGATTGTTGTGCTCTCTTTTAATGCTGTGTTTATTTTGAAAGGAATGCTAAAATAAGCAAAATTTATGTATTTTGAAGACAATAGTTAGGGTTGTCATGTTGACATATCAAATAGGTATTTTTCCAAAAAAATCTTTAACATTATATTATTATTTGTGAGAGCTTTATTAAGCTTTAGTAAAATTTGTGCTACAAATGCATAATGCTAAAAATGCATAATGAACTGTTGAAAGGAATCGACTATAGACTGGACTACAGCCTAGACTATCGACAGTTCTTTGGGCTAGATTGGCTAAACTACAGACCTAAACTGTCGTCAAGAATGGACTATAGTTAAACTCTCGACTGGTAGTAACATATATAGACTATTGACAGGATATAGCCTAGCCTGTAGACTGAACTTCTAGACTATCGATAGCACTAGATCGTACAGTCTGGGCTCTAAACTGGACAATAGTCTATACTAGCCCAAATGTTAGTAATGCTTACATGTTGTTTACAATGCACAGTATATAAAGTATACAGTCACAGAGGACTAAAGCCATTGCAAGATTCTATAGAAGCAAGATTTAATAGTATGCGTTGCCTTGTTTTGTTAGTTAGCTAGTTAGTTAGTTAGTTAGTTAGTTAGTTAGTTAGTTAGTTAGTTAGTTAGTTAGTTAGTTAGTTAGTTAGTAGTTAGTTAGTTAGTTAGTTAGTTAGTTAGTTAGTTAGTTAGTTAGTTAGTTAGTTAGTTAGTTAGTTAGTTAGTTAGTTAGTTAGTTAGTTAGTAGTTAGGTTAGTTAGTAGTTAGTTAGTTAGTAGTTAGTTAGTTAGTTAGTTAGTTAGTTAGTTAGTTATTAGTTAGTTAGTTAGTTAGTTAGTAGTTAGTTAGTTGTAGTTAGTTAGTTAGTTAGTTAGTTAGTTAGTTAGTTAGTTAGTAGTTAGTTAGTTAGTTAGTAGTTAGTTAGTTAGTCTGTTAGTTAGTTAGTTGTTAGTTAGTTAGTTGTTAGTGTTAGTTGTTAGGTTGTTAGTTTGTTAGTTTGTTAGTTTGTTAGTTAGTAGTTTGTTAGTTAGTTAGTTTAGTTAGTTTAGTTAGTTCGTTAGTTAGTTAGTTAGTTAGTTTAGTTAGTTAGTTAGTTAGTTAGTTAGTTAGTTAGTTAGTTAGTTTAGTTAGTTAGTAGTTAGTTAGTTAGTTAGTAGTTAGTTAGTTAGTTAGTTAGTTAGTTAGTTAGTTAGTAGTTAGTTAGTTAGTTAGTTAGTTAGTTAGTAGTTAGTTAGTTAGTTAGTTAGTTAGTTAGTTAGTTAGTTAGTTAGTTAGTTAGTTAGTTAGTAGTTAGTTAGTTAGTTAGTTAGTTAGTTAGTTAGTTAGTTAGTAGTTAGTTAGTTAGTTAGTAGTTAGTTAGTAGTTAGTTAGTTAGTTAGTTAGTAGTAGTTAGTTAGTTAGTTAGTTAGTAGTTAGTTAGTTAGTTAGTTAGTTAGTTAGTTAGTTAGTTAGTTAGTTAGTTAGTAGTTAGTTAGTTAGTTAGTTAGTTAGTTAGTTAGTTAGTTAGTTAGTTAGTTAGTTAGTTAGTTAGTTAGTTAGTTAGTTAGTTAGTTAGTTAGTTAGTTAGTTAGTTAGTTAGTTAGTAGTTAGTTAGTTAGTTAGTAGTTAGTTAGTTAGTTAGTTAGTTAGTTAGTTAGTTAGTTAGTTAGTTAGTTAGTTAGTTAGTTAGTTAGTTAGTTAGTTAGTTAGTTAGTTAGTTAGTTAGTTAGTTAGTTAGTTAGTTAGTTAGTTAGTTAGTTAGTTAGTTAGTTAGTTAGTTAGTTAGTTAGTTAGTTAGTTAGTTAGTTAGTTAGTTAGTTAGTTAGTTAGTTAGTTAGTTAGTAGTTAGTTAGTTAGTTAGTTAGTTAGTTAGTTAGTTAGTTAGTTAGTTAGTTAGTTAGTTAGTTAGTTAGTTAGTTAGTTAGTTAGTTAGTTAGTTAGTTAGTTAGTTAGTTAGTTAGTTAGTTAGTTAGTTAGTTAGTTAGTTAGTTAGTTAGTTAGTTAGTTAGTAGTTAGTTAGTAGTTAGTTAGTTAGTTAGTTAGTTAGTTAGTTAGTTAGTTAGTTAGTTAGTTAGTTAGTTAGTTAGTTAGTAGTTAGTTAGTTAGTTAGTTAGTTAGTTAGTTAGTTAGTTAGTTAGTTAGTTAGTTAGTTAGTTAGTTAGTTAGTTAGTTAGTTAGTTAGTTAGTTAGTTAGTTAGTTAGTTAGTTCGGTAGTTAGTAGTAGTAGTTAGTTAGTTAGTTAGTTAGTTAGTTAGTAGTTAGTTAGTTAGTTAGTTAGTTAGTTAGTTAGTTAGTTAGTTAGTTAGTTAGTTAGTTAGTTAGTTAGTTAGTTAGTTAGTTAGTTAGTAGTTAGTTAGTTAGTTAGTTAGTAGTTAGTTAGTTAGTTAGTTAGTTAGTTAGTTAGTTAGTTAGTTAGTTAGTTAGTTAGTTAGTAGTTAGTTAGTTAGTTAGTTAGTTAGTTAGTTAGTTAGTTAGTTAGGTTAGTTAGTTAGTTAGTTAGTTAGTTAGTTAGTTAGTTAGTTAGTTAGTTAGTTAGTTCACATAAAGGAGCAAATGAGTAGAAAGTAATACAGTGCGTATGATTATTATTTAATTAAAAATAACTCATACCATCCCGGTGCCATTATAGTAATGACATTCTTATTAACAATTTTATTGATTTCATTTTTTTGCTTATCATTCCGTCTTAAAATTTTGTAATATTAAAGCATTTAGTACTTTAACCAAACACCATTTTTAGAGGGTATCTTAAGTAATGTTTTCCCTAAATACATATTAAATATCTTTAATATTAACATAAAATATGTTGCTAAAAACCATTTACATTTTGAGGGATTTTTTCAATAAAATAGCATAATATATTTACTGCATGTTAAATGAAAAAGTCTTCGAACCCCAACGAAACAACAACAGAAGCAACAGGAATGTAAAATAGCAAACAAAAAACCTAAACGCTCTTATAAATACATAAAGAAAATAAAGAGAGTTTGTGAAAACCAAACAACTCTCTTTGCTTTTAATATAAGCTTACCAAATCAACGGGACACCTTTTAAAGAGCATGACATTGAAAGTATGCAACAGATTTTGTTTTCCATTCTTATTTTATGACTGTGTGTATGTATATGAGAAAGTTTTGCTGTTGTAGTTGTTGCTATTTTCATGTATGTGTTTATCCTGTCAATAAAATACACAATAGAAAATATTCAACTGGTAGCAGCAGACAACAAGAGTATGAAGGACATATTTGCAAAAAAAAAAAACGAACTTACAAACACATAAACTAACTGGAAAGAACAACAGTTGAAAGGAAAAAGCAACAGGATTAAATGGAAAACATCGCAGGCAAACAAGCAACAAAAAAGTGGTAGAAGTTAAAAAAAGACTAAAAGAAAAACATTGCATGAAGTTAGTAAAGGAATTTTTTGTTGATTATTTTGTTTTTTTTTTTTTTTTTCTTCCTCAGGGAAGAAGGGGAGTATACTTCTTTTTAGCAGCACAACTAAGTCAATGTGGAACTGAAAAAAATGTTTAATGGAAAAATAATAAAAAGTATAAATGATAAATACAAAATTAAAGCATTTTAAAAAGAAATTAATTTCAAAAGTTTTGTTAAGCAAGTTAAGTTTATTGACTTTAGATAAAATTGTACAAAATTATAAAGGAAATTACACATAAAGGATAGTTAAATAATCGGTAAATATTTTAGAATATTTGTTATTTAAAAATCTCTTTAAATTAAAATTTATATAAAATGGAACGTTGGCACTTTGCCCTTTTCATTAAGTTTCAAAATTTATATTTAAATTATCGACCAATAAAGGTTTTTATTCCCGTTTCGTTTGTGTGTTCATTTTTTCCTTTTTTTTATCTCTAAGAAATCTCACGTATTATCCAGACCCAAAAACATAATCCAATACACTAACAACAATAATAATGGCAGCTATACAGAAAAAACACCAACAACAATAACAATATAAAAAAGCTAAAGTATTTTGTTAAGATAGATAAATAAACATACATTTGCACATATGTATATGTTGCTACACACACCATAACAAAATATTACAAATACTCATACAAATTCAAACATTTATCCCTCATACATATTCATCTACAACTTATCAGACTTAAAATGGAAATAAAAGGACAAAAAACTAGGGACAAATAAGGCGAACATGTTTTATACAATGTCATTAATATGGCACCGGTAAGGTATGATTAATTTTTAATTAATTAATAATCATACGCACTGTATTACTTCCAACTCATTAGCTCCTTTATGCAACTAACCAACCACTAACTAACTAACTAGCTACTAACTAACTAACTAACTAACTAACTACTAACTACTAACTAACTAACTAACTAACTAACTAACTAACTAACTAACTAACTAACTACAACTAACTACTAACTAACTACTAACTAACTACTAACTAACTAACTAACTAACTAACTAACTAACTAACTAACTAACTACTAACTAACTAACTAACTAACTAACTAACTAACTAACTACTAACTACTACTAACTAACTACTAACTAACTAACTAACTAACTAACTAACTAACTAACTAACTAACTAACTAACTAACTACTAACTACTAACTAACTAACTAACTACTAACTAACTAACTAACTAACTAACTACTAACTAACTAACTAACTACTACTAACTAACTACTAACTAACTAACTACTAACTAACTAACTAACTAACTAACTAACTAACTACTAACTAACTAACTAACTAACTAACTAACTAACTAACTAACTAACTAACTAACTAACTAACTAACTAACTAACTAACTAACTAACTAACTAACTAACTAACTAACTAACTACTAACTAACTAACTAACTAACTAACTAACTAACTAACTAACTAACTAACTAACTAACTAACTAACTAACTAACTAACTAACTAACTAACTAACTAACTAACTAACTAACTAACTAACTAACTAACTAACTAACTAACTAACTAACTAACTACTAACTAACTAACTAACTAACTAACTAACTAACTAACTAACTAACTAACTAACTACTACTAACTAACTAACTAACTAACTAACTAACTAACTAACTAACTAACTAACTAACTAACTAACTAACTAACTACTAACTAACTAACTAACTAACTAACTAACTACTAACTAACTAACTACTACTAACTAACTAACTAACTAACTAACTAACTAACTAACTAACTAACTAACTAACTAACTAACTACTAACTAACTAACTAACTAACTAACTACTAACTAACTAACTAACTAACTAACTAACTAACTAACTAACTAACTAACTAACTAACTAACTAACTAACTAACTAACTAACTAACTAACTAACTAACCTAACTAACTAACTAACTAACTAACTAACTAACTAACTAACTAACTAACTAACTAACTAACTAACTAACTAACTAACTAACTAACTAACTAACTAACTAACTAACTAACTACTAACTAACTAACTAACTACTAACTAACTAAGCCACTACTATAACTAACATATACAGGGAGGAAAATATTGTAGACTATACTTCAGCCTACAGTACAAAATATAGTCCCCTTTATAGTCCTCACTGTCTACAGTCTCAACTTTATTTGTGCTTATAGTGCAAACAGAGTGAAGCCATCGCAAAATTCTATAGAAGCAAGATTCAATAGTCTTCTTTGCCATCTTGAAGTATAACTAGCTAATTCAGTCATTCCATAGTTAGAGAATTTGGAGTTTTCAAACGCTTTACTGGAACGATATTTCAAAATTACGGTAAAATAACTTCTTGCAATTGTCAGCAACTAGATTGAAATTCATATTACAACATTTATAAATCTTTCAAAGTTTTCCCTAAAATAATATACATGCATATATTCATATTTTGTTGGCCACCTATTTATTGCGATTATATGTGTTTCCATATTTACACACACACACACACACACACACAACCACTGTTCTGCAAATATCTGTTTGAGCTCTATCAAATACATTTTCTACACTACTCAACTCAAAGTCTTCAAGAAAATACATACATATATCCACAAAGTGTATGAATAAAGACTTTACATCAATTCAATACAAATTCTTATGCTTTTCGTACAAACAATACAATTTATATCTTACATTGTACAATGTCTGTAGTTTGTATCTCAAAAATAAATGTTGAGCATTAGTTAAGTGTACAGGTATTTATTGGGTGGGATAATTTAGGCTTTTCCTAATTTGCAACATTTATACACAGACGGAAGAAGAGAAAGAGCAAATTTTATTTACAATTGTCATGAAGTAAAAACTAAGTACAATAAGAATAAAATGAGGAATTCAATATAGACAACAATTGCTTTAAATTATTATTTGTTTTTTCTCTTTTATTATTGTATTAATAAAATTGATTTTTTTTGAGGAGATATTTATAGTGATAAGAATAAAAATTAATTTTATCAAACAATGAAATGACATTTAGTTTTAATAAGGATTTTTGGTGAGAAGTCCTTGGATTTTTTTCTAAAAGTAGCAAAGATTTCTCCGAAAAACTTTCAAGGTTTTACAGTTCATACAAGGGTTAATATAATTAACCCTTGTATGAACTATGAAGTGAAAGCGTAAACATTTAATGTACTACTAGTGGTATAAGTAATATTTTGTTTAAACATTTTATTTGAATGTTTCATGAAAATGTGATTTCTCAAAACCAGAAATTGCTCCCGGATTTACATCAAAATATATACCAGTGAAGTAAATACTACATTCATTATATTCAATTCTCAATTAGTGCTTGAAACCACTTACTTCACCATTTAATGTTATGTATTTAATCCACATTTATATACATTTAATTTAAATTTATGTTTATTTGTAAATAAATTAAATTAATGCATGTTGATGTTTATAAAAATGTTTGGTAGAAAAATATATTTTTATTGTGATGAACATTTTCCTACATTCTTCTATTTCATTTTGATCTCTTTTAGCAATTACCTGAAGTTTTACAAATAAATGAATTTTCTTTTTAAGATGAATTCAAACATATACTCCCGTAAGTGTTCCAATATACAAGTATATACATATTAAAGCACAATCAAACATTTCTAAAGAATCTATTACACTTTTCTGTATTTCTATTGGAAGTATGTATGTATGTGGCAGATCTGTATAATTTAAAATGTACCAAGTACGACGTGTTTTGGTCCCCAATTTACCAGAAATATCAGGTTAGCTCTAAATCTACACCAGTTTTTCGTATGAAATTAATTGATAAAAATCTAATTCTGATACGGTTCCATGGATTAAATTTCATAAAATTATATTGAAAACAGACGGACAGACAATAGACAAACAGACAGATAGACAGACAGACAGACAGACAGACAGACAGACAGACAGACAGACAGACAGACAGACAGAGAGACAGACAGACAGACAGACAGACAGACAGACAGACAGACAGACAGACAGACAGACAGAAAGACAGACAGACAAACAAACAGAAAGGCAAAGAGACACACAGACATTGATGGGGGCTAGTTCCATGGATCAAATTTCATAAAATTATATTGAAAAACAGACAGACAGACAATAGACAAACAGACAGACAGACAGACCGACAAATAGTCAGAAAGACAGACAGACAGACAAAAAGACAGACAGACAGACAGACAGACTGACAAACAGAAAGATAGACAGACAAAGACAGGCAGACAGACAGACAGACAGACAGACAGGCAAACAGATAAACTGGCAGAAAAACAGACAGACGGACATAGTTATATCGACTTAGAAAACCGATTGATATATTTTTAGGTGACCAATATTTCTATACTTTCCCCTATAATGGTGAAGAATATAATTAAGTAGATGTAATTCTATTATAATTGTTGGGCACCTTTTAGTTTTGAATTGTGTCCTAAAAATGTTACAAAGGTTACCAAATCTCCGGTTGGTATTATACAAGTATAAGTGCGTGTGCATAAATAATTGTATGGGTGAGCCAGAATGTATGTAAATATGTATGTACATGTATTTTTACTTATATATGCAGTCTTCTCGAACTCTCTCCGGTAGTTTTATATATAACAGTATGACCCTTCGCACAGGTATTGTAATTGTAATGGAAGAATTTCTAATTACAATTACTTATAATACCTAAATTACAACTACAAGTAATTGTAATTGTTAAACTTTAATGACAAATAATTGTAATTGTTTATTGGTCAAGTACACATTACAAGTAATTGTAATTGGTTATTGCGCAATTACACAATTCAAGTAATTGTAATTGACCATGTAATTAATTACTTTATGTAATCATCACCCATAAGACTGCTTCCTAATCACCACACTAGCAGAGGTCAGCGTTATCACGAAATGTGTTAAATTGATTTATTTTTCGGCAGACGAATACTCTTCCAGTAGTAAGCTATGGTACTTTTTCTTCTGTCCTTTCAAACAACCGGGTTCGTAAGTTGCAAGTCACGATAAAGTTTTTTCAACATTTAACACGATAAAATAAACAAACGATTACTTTTTGCTTTTCGTTGATTAAACGTTTTCTGCCAGTTCCAACAAAACACAAACGAAAGGCAGCCAGGAAATAAGACTTTGCCACAAAAACGAAAATTTCACAAACCAAAATATAATTTTGATAAAAATCAAAAAAAAAAAAACAACATTTCATTCCAAAAAATTATAAATATTAAAAAATATTTAGCTATTTATTAAAAAAAATTATAAAATAGAAATAAGTCCTAACATAGAGATTATAACTAAGACAGGCTATACTTCCTGGCCAAATCTATTCGTTACACCTTTTCAGCATACCCTCATACATACAAACAAATCTTTATTTATATCTGCGTGTTTCACCTTTATTTCACGTTCAACTACTACTATTCTGTGAGTATTTTACTTCCAAATTAAACAGACATTTTTATTCATTATTGTATCCGCTTGTTTCCGTTACTTACTACAGTTGTATATGTTTGTATTCTTTCCAAAAATTCCTTTCGCTTTTATTTGCAGCAATATACTCAAACAAAAATTTTCATTTTAATGTTGAGTGTATGCTGTTTCACTCTTGTATTATTTGCTATAAATTGATTTGCCAGTATTTTATTTATTCATTTTATTTCAAGTTTAATTTTATTTTGTTGATTTTTGTATGTGTGTGTGTTTTTTATTTATTTTCAGACCTTAATTAATTTTGTCAAAATACTCCCGTTGAATGCGGCTGAAATCGGCGTTGAAAGGTAAGTTTTATATAGAAAAAAATCAGTTATGTTTGGGAAACTGTTCAGAGATTGCAAGATTTGAATAATTAATTCTAAAATATCTGGTTTAAATAATGTTTACTTAAAAAAGTTTAACATATTGTGTCGATGATAAAAATGTGGTACGGAAATAATGTTTGCAAAAAAAACCAACATATATTTATGTATTTATTTGTTAAATAAACACACAATTTAATGCGAATCCCTTGACTGAAATTGAAATATGCTAATAATATAACTTTAAAATCAGCATCAAAATCTTGCTTTAAAACGACTTGCAAAACGCTAAGAAAAATTACAAATTATTTTTTAAACGAGAAAATAATAAAGACTATACTCTATAGTCAGGAACTATAGACTAGACTATCATTTGGACAATAGACTATAGTCTATAAAGACTAGACTAAAAGCTAATATAAGATAATATAAGGTAGAATGTAGTCTAGACTATAGTCTACACTATAGACTTGTCCATATTCTGAGCTGTAAACTAGACCAGACTATAGTCTGGACTAAAGACTAGACTATAGTTTCGACTATAGACTAGAATATAGTCTGCACTAAAGACTAGAATATAGTCTGGACTAAGGACTAGAATATAGTCTAGACAGTCTGCACTATAGACTAGACTATAGTCTGGATTATAGACTAGACTATAGTTTGGACTATAGACTAGAATATAGTCTGGATTATAGACTAGACTATAGTCTGTACTATAGACTAGAATATAGTCTTGACTATAGACTAGACTAGGCTAAAGTCTATACTATAGAGTTAACTATAGTCTGGACTATTGACTAAACTAGAGTCTGAACTATAAACTAGACTATAGCCTGGACTATAGACTAGACTATAGGCTGGACTATAGATTAGTCTATAGTCTGGACTATCGACTATAGTATAGTCTGGACTATAGACTATAGTCTGGACTATAGACTAGTCTATGGTCTAGACTAGAAACGATACTATAGTCTGGACTATAGACTATAGTATAGTCTGGACTATAGGCTATACTATAGTCTGGACTATAGACTATACTATAATCTGGACTATAGACTATACTATAGTCTGGACTATAGACAATACTATAGTCTGGACTATAGACTATACTATAGTCTGGATTATAGACTATATTATAGTCTGTACTATAGACTATACTATAGTCTGAACTATAGACTATACTATAGTCTGGACTATAGACTATACTATAGTCTTGACTATAGACTATACTATAGTCTGGACTAGAGACTACACTATAGTCTGGACTATACACTATACTATAGTCTGGACTATAGACTATACTAAAGTCTGGACTATAGACTATACTATAGTCTGGACTATAGACTATACTATAGTCTGGACTATAGAATATACTATAGTCTGGACTATAGACTATACTATAGTCTGGACTATAGACAATACTATAGTCTGGACTATAGACAATACTATAGTCTGGACTATAGACAATACTATAGTCTGGACTATAGACAATACTATAGTCTGGACTATAGACAATACTATAGTCTGGACTATAGACTATACTAGTCTGGACTATAGACTAGACTATAGTCTGGACTATAGACTAGACTATAGTCTGGACTATAGACTAGACTATAGTCTGGACTATAGACTAGACTATAGTCTGGAATATAAACTAGTCTATAGTCTGGACTTTAGACGATACTATAGTCTGGACTAGAGACGATACTATAGTCTGGACTGTAGACTATATTATAGTGTGGACTATAAACTAGGCTATAGTCTGGACTAAAGACTAGACTGTAGTCTGAACTATAGTCTGGACTAGAGACGATACTATAGTCTGGACTAGAGACGATACTATAGTCTGGACTATAGACTATACTATAGTCCGGACTATAGACTATACTATTGTCTTTACTATAGACTAGACAATATTCTGGACTATAGACTAGGCTATAGTCTGGACTATAGACTATACTATAATCTGGACTGTATTGTCTGTACTATGGACCAGACCATAGTCTGGACTATAGACTTGATTTTAATCTGGACTATGGAATCGATTTTAGTCTGGACTATAGACTATTCTATAGTCTGGACTACAGACTATTCCATAGTCTAGATTATAGACTATACTTTTGCTGGACTATAGGCTAGACTATAGTTTGGACTATAGACTAGAATATAGACTAGACTATAGTCTGGAATATATAGTAGTCTATAGTTTGACTATGGACTAGTCTATAGTCTGGAGTTTCTTTAGACTTTAGACTAGACCACTGGATTTACAATCTTCATTCTGTTTGGGTAATAGCTATAACGCTTAAGAATCTATTAAAACCTTTTTACCATATTTTGTTGTTTTTGTTGATATTATAACAACCATTAGTTAAAAAAGCCTATCTTTCACTTGAATTCGAACTTCTAACCCTTATGCTTATGGCAAAAAAAATATGTCCCTCAAAATTGTGGTTTCTGAATAATAAATAACAATCGTATCCCGTCAAAGTTCTTATCTATCACTTTAAATTTTAACTTTTCGTTCGTGGGAAGAAGAAAAGCGGTGTCGCTAAATATTGTGGTTTTTAACCTTTGAATAAATATTGGTTTTACCGTTTTTTTCTCTATTGTTAGGTTTTCTTTCGTCACTATATATTTCTTGTCATGATATAATAAATTATTACCTGGAAATGAAAACACATGTATACACACTCTTATACACGCTTACAAGCATATGTAAATACATATGTATTTAGCTTTTTTATATACATATGAATACCCAACAGTTTTAAAAAAGCTTCGCTGTAGCTTTTAAGCCAATAATTTCAGATACTTTTCAGTCTAAGGGTAAGCTAGTGTGTTAGGAGATCTCTTTAATGGATTTAGGGTCAATTATTTAACTCTGATCCATCCGTCACTACAAAATTACTAGTTAAAGTTGGCAGTAATTAGGTTAGCAGTTTCATTATTATAAAACTAAGTAGTTCCTTGAATTACCGGGTACTTCTTTCTAGTTACACATGCATACTTTTTTTCAACAGTTTTCTTTGAATTGAAAACTTTATAAATGTCAACTGATTGTTATCGAAGTGTATGTATGTGTTTTTACTTTTCAATTTTCTAACACTAAAATTTATGCGAATGTACTTGTGATAATAAAGTAGCTTAGATTTGTTTAAAGTTTCTTTGATATCTTAAAAAAAGTCATTGAAATATTTCCTAGAAAGTTTTTGCTTTATATTGTTGCAAATGTTGTATATGTAAGTAACAGCAAAAGCTATTAACAAATGTGTTTGATAACCTGACACACTACTTTTTGACGAACTTTATGAACTTGCAGAAACTTGAGGAGTTACAAACACTTACAAGTCCTTGTAAATTTTGCTAGTTTGTTAAAAGAGGAAACAGGCCATTAATTCAAGAAATAACAAGGAGATTTATAGAGTCTGGTTGTTTTGAATTTTTAGCTTTTTCCAAATCAGCATTATTTTAGTTTAGAAGTTAAAGGTATTAAATAAGGTTTTTATAAAAGTTAAAATTTTAAAATAAATAAAACTAAAAATATATGCAGTATTTTGGTAACATCTTAAAGAATACCCATCGACTCACTTTCGGAGTAAATTAAGACATCTCCGTCTGGCGGGCGCAAAGTTTGGAAAAACTTGGACGAAGCCTATTTAGCTCCATATGTGTCTCTTTAGCTTATAACTACGTCAAGTATTCTACTATTTCTTCGGCAAAACTAGCTTTTATGTAAGCTTAAATGACACAGCCGATTTTTGACCCTAAGTCCTATACAAACTCCCCTTTAGCATTATACCACAAGTAATATGATCTGTCAAAATTTTGTGTAGAAGAGAACGAAGATGGGATAATTTAAACGCAATATGTAATAAAGCCATCACACATGAGAGAGAAAACGGATGGAAAATTTGATTAAAAAAGTGGTTCAAAAAACCCGAAAGTTTCATTAGATCAGGTATATTCTACTTTGTTATTTTCTTATATAAGTCTTTTATTCTCTTTAATAAAATACGGATGGAATTTCATTTGATTTTTCATACCTAAAGTAGTACGTAAGTTTTAATAGTCTAAAGGCCCTTTAAGCGTATTTGCAACGCAATAAATGTACAGCATTGTGTTACTTTTATACAAAACTACTTATGATCAAGCCAATATTTGACCCTGACTGCCATAAATCGATTAAATTCATCTGAGATGAGGTGAACATTGATCGTAAGAACTGTTTTTATTCTTTAGCAAAACCAGTCAAGCACAGTTAGTTAGTTAGTTAGTTAGATAATTAGTTAGTTAGTTAGTAGTTAGTTAGTTAGTTAGTTAGTTTAGTTAGTTAGTTAGTTAGTTAGTTAGTTAGTTAGCTAGTTAGTTAGGTTAGTTAGTTCGTTAGTTAGTAGTTAGTTCGTTAGTTAGTTTAGTATTTAGTTTAGTTAGTTTAGGTTAGTAGTTTAGTTAGTTTAGTTAGTTATAGTAGTTAGTTAGTTAGTTTAGTTAGTTAGTTAGTTAGTTAGTTAGTTAGTTAGTTAGTTAGTTAGTTAGTAGTTAGTTAGTTAGTAGTTAGTTAGTTAGTTAGTTAGTTAGGTAGTTAGTTAGTTAGTTAGTTAGTTAGTTAGTAGTTAGTGTTAGTTAGTTAGTTAGTTAGTTAGTTAGTTAGTTAGTTAGTTAGTAGTTAGTAGTTAGTTAGTTAGTTAGTTAGTTAGTTAGTTAGTTAGTTAGTTAGTTAGTTAGTTAGTTAGTTAGTTAGTTCGTTAGTTAGTTAGTTAGTTAGTTAGTTAGTAGTAGTTAGTTAGTAGTTAGTTAGTAGTTAGTTAGTTAGTTAGTTAGTTAGTTAGTTAGTTAGTTAGTTAGTTAGTTAGTTAGTTAGTTAGTTAGTAGTTAGTTAGTTAGTTAGTTAGTTAGTTAGTTAGTTAGTTAGTTAGTTAGTTAGTTAGTTAGTTAGTTAGTAGTTAGTTAGTTAGTTAGTTAGTTAGTTAGTTAGTTAGTTAGTTAGTTAGTTAGTTAGTTAGTTAGTAGTAGTTAGTTAGTTAGTTAGTTAGTTAGTTAGTTAGTTAGTTAGTTAGTTAGTTAGTTAGTTAGTTAGTAGTTAGTTAGTTAGTTAGTTAGTTAGTTAGTTAGTTAGTTAGTTAGTTAGTTAGTTAGTTAGTTAGTTAGTTAGTTAGTTAGTTAGTTAGTTAGTTAGTTAGTAGTTAGTTAGTAGTTAGTTAGTTAGTTAGTTAGTTAGTTAGTTAGTTAGTTAGTTAGTAGTTAGTTAGTTAGTTAGTTAGTAGTTAGTTAGTTAGTTAGTTAGTTAGTTAGTTAGTTAGTTAGTTAGTTAGTTAGTTAGTTAGTTAGTAGTTAGTTAGTTAGTTAGTTAGTTAGTTAGTTAGTTAGTTAGTTAGTTAGTTAGTTAGTTAGTTAGTTAGTTAGTTAGTTAGTTAGTTAGTAGTTAGTTAGTTAGTTAGTTAGTTAGTTAGTTAGTTAGTTAGTTAGTTAGTTAGTTAGTTAGTTAGTTAGTTAGTTAGTTAGTTAGTTAGTTAGTTAGTTAGTTAGTTAGTTAGTTAGTTAGTTAGTTAGTTAGTTAGTTAGTTAGTTAGTTAGTTAGTTAGTTAGTTAGTTAGTTAGTAGTTAGTTAGTTAGTTAGTTAGTTAGTTAGTTAGTTAGTAGTTAGTTAGTTAGTTAGTTAGTTAGTTAGTTAGTTAGTTAGTTAGTTAGTTAGTTAGTTAGTAGTTAGTTAGTTAGTTAGTTAGTTAGTTAGTTAGTTAGTTAGTTAGTTAGTAGTTAGTAGTTAGTTAGTTAGTTAGTTAGTTAGTTAGTTAGTTAGTTAGTTAGTTAGTTAGTTAGTTAGTTAGTTAGTTTCTTTCGGTCACTCTTTCGTTTAGTGCTCCTTCATCTCTCTTGTACTTCACCTTCACCAATAACAATCTAAACACAAACACTATAAATTAAAACTCAAAACAAGTGAATACCTTTTCAAAGTCATTCACATTAACTCAAATACCGTAATTTTAACAGTTTCTCCTCAGTTTACTTACTTTTTAACAGTGAATTTATTGAAATCCCTAAAATTGTTTGCGAAATAACTGTCTCATCAGTTTGCATCCGTAACATCGCGACGCAGCATGCCACCTTTAGCTTTTTACCCCCCAAATTAAGTTGTTTATTTAGTACTTGTTCCACAGTCATCCTAGCTGTGAGTCAGTCTGTCCTGCTGTCGTTTGCCAAGTTTTATTGTCCTTTTTTGGCTGTGTGTATGTGCATTTAAAATTTGGTAAATAAATACACAATCCTTTTAACCCTTCGCTGTAATTTAATACTTCTTGGTTGTTATGTTCTTTTTTCGGGTGTTTTTTCACCAAAAAATCTTTTGTTTTGTGGAAAATTTCAATTAACAGCTGAATAGTTGTCACATTTATGTTGCTTGTCCCGTCATTTCTTTTTTCTTCTACTGCTCATCCCTTTTGTTTTCTTTAAAAAGTTCTATTTTGTTTTGCGAATATTTTATTTTGGTTGTTGTTTTGTCTTTTGTTTTATAAATTTTTTCGATTTAATTTTGATAATTGGATTTTTATAAGCCAGACAGACAGTCGGACAGCCAGCCGCTCAGCAACCATTTTGCCACAGTCATTAAAATAATTTGTTAAAATGATCGCTTTTTTCCTTAATTTAATGTAAACATTGTATGTAGGTGTCCTTTGAATTATATTATAGGAAAAATCAAAAGAAGAATTATAGTGATAGGATAGAAACACGTCCTTTTTGGTAAAAATCGAATGTAAAATTTTTATTTTAAAAAACATGATTTTTTTTAAATACATATTTTTAAAATCAATTTAAACTTAATACACTTAGTTTATATCTCTCTTTCTCTGCTATATATACAATTTTCTTACTAATATCCTTTTTATTAAATAATTTATCGATTTTTTTCTATTCCAATTAAATTCTTTAAATGTATAAGTAAATATGTCTCTATATTGAAACTACATTTTTATCATCATATACAACGTCACCATCTTTAGCACAGAACACCCACTACTGTCACTGACAACCACCCCCCTATACCCTTGACATCGCCATCACCAACCATCCTAGCAACAACACCAACAACACTTTTATTTAAGTCTTGAGGTTTTTATAATGTGTTTGCGTTGAATGTTTGAATTTCAAATCTATTACCTCAATTTTGATCCTTTAAGCCGATTAAAAACTTAAACTCACATGACTTATGAAATTTTCTTTAAAATGTTGTGTGTTTCTTTCCTTTTTTAGAAATTATTTCTTTTTATTACTATCTTTCTTAGAAAAGAATAATCAAATAAGCAAACAATTCATATGTAAAAATATAAACTATTTTTATTAAAATCTGAGCCGCGACGAATCTAATGTACCCTTCTCCATTGTGTGTTTAAAAAGAACAGTTAGTAGGTTTTTTATTACAAAAAGTCAAAAAATATTAGTTGGAAAACGAAAAAGTTCATGAATTATTCCCCTTTTATAGGTTTTCATTCGACACCCATTCTATGTTCCTAGATTTAATATTAAAAAAGGATTTAAAAAGTACTAATCGAATAACGAAAAAGTACCAAAAAGTTTACTCTTATAAATTTTCATTCCATCAGAATTCGAAACATTTATACCCAGTAAAAACTGTCATTACCATGTAAGGGGTTAGGTTGTTGAGGCAGTCGGCCATTTGACCGACTAACTTGGGTCCTAGTGGTCCCGTTGTGAAAAATAAAACCAAACCTATGGGACATTACATGTCCGTGATTAATATGGTATTAAACCAGCCAGAGGCACAAATAAACGATTCTATCTTATAAACGTCTATATTAGATAGAGCCGCAATTTCATGCAATGTTGGACTGCCTAGAAACTCAGTCCTGATATTTGCTAGGGCAAGACAGAGGCAGAGGAAGTGTCCTACGTTTTCCTCTTCATTCTCACTTTCACAACTCCTGCAATCGTCATTGTATGGAAGATTCAGTCTTCTTGCATGCGCACCTATATTACAGTGCCCTGTTACTTAGACCCATAAAGTTCATGCTGAATAAAGGCTTTACAGCATGAAAGCGGAACACCAACTAATGTGTTAGTATCCCTTATGTGAAGGCGGGAACCAGTTTTTGCTAGTTCGTCCGCTTTTCTATTTCCGGAAATATTTCAGCCTGTAACAAGCTACAGTAGTTGTCTAGCATAAAACACACCGCCTTATTGAAAGAAACTACCACCCACGCCTGTAGAGGACTTAAGTATAGACGTCAAGTGTTGCACCTTCTGAGAAAGATGGTTCGTTTAACATCTTAACTGTGAATCTTTTGTCTGGAAAAGCATGCACCAAAAATCTAATTTTTTGATAAAATTTTCAGAGGTTGTCACGGGCTTTTGCTCATATATCCGTTACTTACAGTCTTATGTTGCTGAGGAAGCTTCTCGAAAGCATGTCTGACAATTGTTGAATATATGGGTTAAAAATATCGAACCCAATGCCATCGTAGTTGCACTTGATGCATAAGGCGTTGGTTAGCAAACTCAGCAGCTTATTAAAAAACTTCGGAGTAACAGGGTCATCAGTGCAACGATGGGTGGATTCTATATATCATGACATGCTAGTCATGGCACACCACAGGGGAGAGTTTTGTCTCCCTTACTCTGGAATGTGGCTATGAACTCCTTACTAAATGAACTAGATAAAAGGGAATTAAGATTGTAGCTTATGCTGACGATGTTGAGGTAGTGATATCATTTAAATTCCTCGATACCATATCCAATTGCATGGAATCTGCTTTTAACTTGCTCAGCAAGTGGAGTATTTCCTGTGGCCTTAGCGTAAATCCGGTGAAAACTGAACTTGGCCTTTTTACAAGGAGGTATAAGATTGAAAACTTCATTCCAAGTTAAATGGTTAAATATCACTGATCATGCGAAGTACCTTGGCGTAAACTTGACAGTAAACTATCATGGAATATAAATATGCGAATCAGGATAAATAAGGCTAATATAGCTATTTACACCTGTAAGAGAGCATTTGGTTCCAACTGGGACGTTAATCCTAAAGGTATCATCTGGATCTTCAAAGCTGTTGTTAAGCTCATACTATTCTATGGTATTATCGTATGGTGGCAGTCAATGGAAAACGCTTCTCATTGTGCAGCCATCGAACGTACTCTACCAAACACTGCAATCATGATCACGGGAGCAATGAGGGCGACGTCAACGAAGGCTCTGCTAACTATAATGAACTGGTTACCAGCTAACGTGATGGCGATTCAACTGGCCCTTAATTCCACAATCAGACTAAACTCATGTGGTTCGTGGTAAAGGCATAGGGCACACACGAATAACTAAACACTTCGAATCCTTGCATCTTAATGTAGACTCTTGCGTTGCGAAACCTCACTTCGACAGGCACTTTTATATCCGAATTCCTGCTAGAAATTCAGTTCCTGAATTCCACTCAAGTAATGGTATAACAAATGTTTACACTGACGGTGAACCTGAATCCCACTCAAGTAATGGTGTAACAAATGTTTTCACTGACGGCTCCAAGAGGAGTGGAGGGTGATAGTCTTTACATTAGAAGATTTGTGAATCAAACCATCTGGTTTAAATGTGGAAGTGGAGAGTAATACTTAAATGGAATCCTACGACCACTAGGGCATCAGAAAGGGACCGCAACTGGGTGCACCCATGTGAGCCACTCATGATTGATTGAATGGCTACCCTTCTTGCCTAAACGTAACCTATGGGTCGCAAAGGTATCTGGAGTCTTTAGAAAATAGTTTTCAACAAACATACAGTTAGACAGACAGACGTACGGACGTAACTTTATTAACTCCGCCATCTATAATGACTCGGAATATACGTACATATATACTTTATAGGATCGGAAAAATCTGTTAAATAAATTACAAACGGAATGACAAACTTAAATATACCGTTCTCACGAACGGTAAAGGGTATAATAAAACGAAATATGTGTGAATATGTCTTTGTTAACTAAAGATTCTTTCTATACTTTTTGTTATACATGGTGCGGTGAAAGGGAATTTATATAAAAGAGAAAATGGTTGTGATGTGATAAAAAAGGGATAATTTTTTGTGCCATATATGCAAGGACATGTGTTATATGACAAATCTCTTTATTTTGTGAATATATACCAGGTCCATACTGCCACATTTACTGGAACAACTTAAGAAATGTTTAAATTTTTCCTCATTATTGAATTAGAAATTATTTTAATATTAAATTTCTTCTTAAACTTTCTCTTTAAATTAAGTTATTAATATTAATATGAAATACATACTAATTTGTAATTGCCCAGTAAAATTAATTAAAACTTTATTACTATTCAAGTTTTCATAATCATTATTCGTAATGATTGAATGTTTAAAAGTTGGTAGATTAATTTTTATATACACTTCTTAAACATAGAGAGAATAATTAGTTTTCATTTAATTGTTATTGGTCGATTAAAACGCCTTAAGTTATAAATTTAGTTGGGCAAAAATGTTAACTTTAGATATTTTTTTAATATGAAAATGAAGTAGACCCAGCAAAAACGTACTTAATCAACAACAAAACTTGAAAACAGTCGAACACCATAACACCAGCTTTTCGAGATATCATGTCCTTAATAAAATCGCATTTTGGTCATATATGAGACGTTATAACAGTTCTAAGATATCTTATTATACCATTCACCTTCGTATATAATATAATTTTCCGACCCTATAAAGTATATATATTCCGAGTCCTTATAGACAGCGGAGTCGATTAAGCTATGTCCGTTTGTCTGTCTGTATTTTTTGTTGAAATCAATTTTCAGAAGACTCCAGATATCTTCGAGATCTGAATCTTCAATAATTCTATTAGATAAATAGAAGTTTCCTATTTAAAATCAGCAAAATCGGTCCATAAATAATAGAGATATGAGCAAAAATCTAGGACAACCTCTGAAAATTTCAGACAGATTGTCCATAAACTATAATATCCATGGATATTGTGACACTTTTAAAACAGAAATGTATTAGAAATTTGTTAAGAATTTAAGAAAGTTATCCCCAAAAGTATTGGTCCTAAATTTGGTATATGTTGTATTTTGGATTCCTTTTAAAAAGTGTTCTGGATAGCCGGCCTTCGGCCGGTCACAGGGGTTTTAAACTCTGGAGTATTTCGAATACCGGCTTCACTAAATTAATCCTTTTTGACAAATGGATTCATTGAAATCCATGGACTTTATGTCGCATTGCTCATGGACTTTGTGACACTTTTGAAATTGTCATAACGTCCATTGACATTATGACTCAATTTAGTGTGTCATAAGGTCTATGGACATTATTACACGTCACTCTTTTAAGTCAGTAACTTAGTTGAATCTCAACCGATATTTAAATTTTTTTTGTCAAACAGAAGCTCAGTCCTTTATAACGACATATACTGTACTTTTTCGTTCTTTAAGGGGTACTTTTTGAATTTCCTATAATATTGAACCTAAAAACATGAAATTAAGCATGTAGAGCCCGGATTAAATGAGAACCAATAAAAGGGGACTTATTAGTACTTTGTCGTTCTTCAATAGGTACTTTTTTAATTTTTATAATATTGAACGTAGAAACATGAAATTAAATATATATAGCACGGAAAAAGTGAGAACTCATAAAAGGGGACTTTTTGGTACTTTTTCGATCTTCAAAAGGTACTTTTTGAATTTTCTATAATATTGAACATAAAAACATTATATTAAGCATGTAGAGCACAGATTAAGTGAGAAACCATAAAAGGGGACTTTTTGGTACTTTTTCGTTCTTTAAAAGGTTCTTTTTGAAATTTCTATAACATTGAACCTAAAAACATGAAATTAAGCATGTATAGCCCGGATTAAGTAAGAGCAAATAAAAGGAAACTTTTGGAACTTTTTGGTTCTTTAAAAAGTACTTTTTGATTTTTCTATAATATTGAACCTAAAAACATGAAATGTGGCATGTAGAGCCCAGATTAAGTGAAAACCAATAAAGGCAACTTCTGCGGTCTTCAAAAGGTACTTTTTGAATTTTCTTTAATATTGAACCTAGATATTAAATTAATCGGATTAAGTATAAAACTATAAAAGGGGACTTTTGGTACTTTTTCGTTCTTCAGAAGGTACTTTTTGAATTTTCTATAATATTGAACTTAAAAACATAAAATTATGCATGTAGATCCCGGATTAAGTGAGAAAGGGAAATATCTTATTTTTAGGAAAAAACCTTATTTTTGGAGAAAAATCTGATTTTCAGTGAAAAATCTGATTTTCAGTGAAAAATCTAATTTTTTTAGTAAAAAAATGGATTTTAGTGAAAAATCAAATTTGCAGTGAAAAATCAAATTTTTAGTGAAAAATCGAGTTGCGGTAAAAAATTTGATTTTTAGTGAAAACCCTAATTTTTATTGAATATCACATTTTTAGTAAAAACAATCAGATTTTTAGTGAAAAATAAATTTTTAGTAAAAAACCTAATATTTATTGAAAATCATATTTTTAGTAAAAACAATCAGATTTTTAGTGAAAAATACATTTATAGTAAAAAAACGAATTTTTAATAACAAATCTGATTCTTAGTAAAAATTTTGATTTTTTCGTAAAAAATTGGGTTTTTTATAAAAAATTTATGATTTTAGTAAATAATGAAATTTTTGTGAAAAAAGTTTTGTTTTATATCCATGCAAAAATAACAAAACATAACAAAATGTTCTCCACACCCAATGAACTTGCCAAGAAACTAGATGTATAGGATCGGTCTCGATCTCCCAATAAACAATCTTGGGTCTTATTTTATAACAGTAAACCTTGAATCTAAAAATACAACATTATCTACTAACACAGCGACAGGCTATAATAAAACGTTTGACAAAAAATGTTGTAACCAAGTAATTAGTCATGTAATCAGTTTCTATGTAATTTAGCTTTCTTCTTAGAAAAACATTTTAAAAATAATACTTCTATAAAAGTTTTTACATTAAAAATGTAGCGTTAAATCTGAATTCTCCAATGGTTAATACTACTTGGAAATATGAATGGAAACCAACAACAACTAAAGAAAAACAACATTGAATTTAATTAAATTCAAAACGCATATACGGCAACAAGTGTTTCTAACACTTTTTCTATTTTAAGTTTTGTTTTTCAAATTTATTTCTATTTTTGTTGTTATTTTTTTCGCTTACATTCATTCCCTAACTTAACTAACCCAGCAAACACATAGATATAAACACAAATTGAGCAGTTAATGCAAGTAAATCTTACTAAACTAGTTTTATGACTTATGATAAGAGAATCCATATGTCACTTAAAATATGGCAAAAAGTTTACAGTTTCCGCCTAAGTTTACCATTTCCTACTAATTTTATCCTATATTAGAAATGGCAAATTTTTCATATGTTCAACATTTTGTATGCTGGGTAAACATTTGCCTCCGCCGGTTTCTAATGCTTGACATTAATATTAATTGTTATTTTATGTACAACTGACAATGATGGAGCAGCAAGCAACAGGATGTTTGTGTTGTCAACAGCACAAACACTAGTACAACGACATACATTCAACCAAACAGAAAACAACAACAAAGTATATTTAACTACAAGTTGGCCAACAATAAGAAGCACCAACAACAACAACAACGAAGTAAGAAAAGTAATTATGTTTGGGTAAAGTATGACTGACCTTAAAAATATCCTACTGTTTGTAAGAAGGACAATGTTTTCTTTAAGTTAAATCACTCAAGTCGAAGTGATGTGTTTTTAATTAATTTTAAAATATGATTAAGATTTTATCTTTAGCGATATTGAATTTTCAAATGGAAGAAAAAAAGAAATATAAAATCAAATTGCAAAAGTCCGTGTGTTAATTTTAAACGTCCATAAAACCAAATAAAATTTCCAATGGCCCTATTTAATAGCAAAATATATAGAAAAACCAATATATGAAATAGATAAACCAAACTATTTAAAAATACTTGTTGCTCTTTTATTCATATTTGTTTGTGTGTTATTGTTGTTGTTTATCCTATTTTTATTTCACCATATTTTACCAAGGATACCCTCTCTATTTCTAATAATAAATTCATTCATTTCAACAGTCACATCAACAAATGTATAATATAGATCTGTGTATTAGGATGGCATTAATCTTAAAACAAACAGACTATATATTACAAGCCAGATTACAGATTAGAGTGAAGAATAGACTATAGCATAGACTACATACTAGAATATAGAGTAGACTCTAGACTGGGCAATAGTATAGTCCGAACTATGGAAAAAACTATAGACTATAAACCAGGCTACCGACCAGAACTATAGACTCGACTATAGACTCGACTATAGACTCGACTATAGACTCGACTATAGACTCGACTATAGACTCGACTATAGACTCGACTATAGACTAGACTATAGACTAGACTATACTATAGACTAGACTATAGACTAGACTATAGACTAGACTATATAGACTAGACTATAGACTAGACTATAGACTAGACTATAGACTAGAATATAGACAAGACTATAGACAAGACTATAGACAAGACTATAGACTAGACTATAGACTAGACTATAGACTAGACTATAGACTAACTATAGACTGACTATATAGACTAGACTATATAGACTAGACTATATAGACTAGACTATATAGACTAGACTATATAGACTAGACTATATAGACTAGACTATATAAAACTAGACTATATAGACTAGACCTATATAGACTAGACTTTATAGACTAGACCATATTGACTAGACTATATAGACTAGACTATAAAAACTAGACTATATAGACTAGACTATAAAAACTAGACTATAAAAACTAGACTGTATAGACTAGACTATATAGTTAGACTATATAGACTAGACTATATAGACTAGACTATATAGACTAGACTTTATAGACTAAACTGTATAGACTAGACTATATAGACTAGACCTATATAGGCTAGACTATATAGACTAGACTATATAGACTATACTATATAGACTAGACTATATAGACTAGACTATATAGACTAGACTATATAGACTAGACTATATAGCCTAGACTATATAGACTAGACTATATAGACTAGACTATATAGACTAGACCATATAGACTAGACTATATAGATAGACTAGACTATATAGACTAGACTATATAGACTAGACTATATAGACTAGACTATATACACTAGACTATATAGACTAGACCAACGGTTCCCAAACGGGGGTCCGCGGACCCCTAGTGGTCCGTAGTAAAATCCTAGGGGGTCCGCGCGAAGACGAACGAAAAAAACCATGAATAAACAATATTTTTGTGCAATAATCCCAAATTTTTGGTGACTTTTTGAATTTTATTTTTTCGGTTGTTTATCAGGAAGAAGCTAGGCCCTACAAATTTATTGTATAACTTTATAAAGTAAAGTACTGCGTGATTTGTAATTTGTATTTCTGTATATGTACTGAAATAATGGTTTTTATTTCAGACAAATAATACTCTGCCTTACAATTAAATTAGGGATACTGGTATTCCGGAGTATGAAGTTCAATTCAAATACAAGCTTATTACAGATTTAAGTTTATCAAACTGTAAGCAAAAGTGTTCTCGTTTGAAAGGACAACAATTATATATTTCCAAAACAGAGGTGACTCTTTATGCATCTCTTTATAAATATTACAATCCGACGTGATACACAGATTTTAACTTGATTTTGTCGACCAATACATATTATTAAATTAACATCAGAAAATCCATAGCGTTTCGCGTAAATATGTAGCCAAAAACCATTGAAGTAAAATAATTCGTTGGTATTTTAAAATTCAAATTTAAGTTCCAAATTCACAGTACTTTAACAAAGAGTTCAAATCATATATTATGCGGATAACGCATTCCGCAACAACATAGAAGAAGTCCAACTTTCTTATATTATTTTCCCGAAAACTTAGCTCACTTACTCAGTTCTCCTTTGCAATCGCAACAAATTTTTGAAAGCACATGTGACAATATTGATAAAGAAACTACCTTGAAGAAAAATGAACATGAAAGATCTCACGATCATAAAATTAAACATCATGTTAACATATCAACAAAGAAGTCATTCTATCTTCAAAACATGCAATTGAAACCTATCTGAAATAATATATATTCTCAATGTACGGGAAAAAAAATATGTATGGGGTCCGCGAAATTAAATAAGCTCTTCAGGGGTCCGCGAAGTAAAAATCAGTGGGAACCGCTGGACTAGACTATATAGACTAGACTAGATTATATAGACTAGACTATATAGACTAGACTATATAGACTAGACTATATAGACTAGATTATATAGACTAGACTATATAGATAGACTATATAGACTAGACTATATAGACTAGACTATATAGACTAGACTATATAGACTAGACTATATAGACTAGACTATATAGACTAGACATATAGACTAGACTATATAGACTAGACTATATAGACTGACTATATCGATTAGACTATATAGGACTAGGACTATATAGATTAAACTATACAGACTAGACTATAGACTAGACTATAGACTAGACTATAGACTAGACTATAGACTAGACTATAGGACTAGACTATAGACTAGCTATAGACTAGCCTAGACTATATAGACTAGACTAGACTAGACTATAGACTAGACTATAGCACTAGACTAGACTAGACTATACGAACTATAGACTAGACTATAGACTAGACTATAGACTAGACTATAGACTAGACTATAGACTAGACTATAGACTAGACTATAGACTAGACTAAACTATAGACTAGACTATAGACTAGACTATAGACTAGACTAAACTATAGACTAGACTATAGACTAGACTATAAACTAGTTGAATCAAATTAAAGTTTTATTAAAATCATTTTATTTTTAATTTCGAATAGTTTAACATAATCATTTAGTTTTTAATACATAGATCCACGTTCACCAAATTCTCCAGGACATGGTGATCTTACGCAGACAATTTGCCCAGGTACTCGAGACTCCACAACGCTTGCAGTTAAAACAAAACTTAGAGCCAAAACTGCTAACAATTTTAATTTTAACAGACTCATGATATAAGGTTGCAGTGAAATGAATCCAATAACTGAACGACTTGATGTGTTAAGGGTTTTTTTTTAAATCGACATTTAAATACGTTTAGAACTAAGAAACACTCATGTATATTATGCGATATAATTAACCGCATTTAAAAATAAGCTTGTGATAAAGTCACTTATTTGCTTTAAAATATAAAATAAATTATTGATTTGTGGGTAGCGATATTAGTATGTTCTATTAACGAGACTTTTCTCGATCAATTTATATTATTGCTATATTCTACACTATCGTCGACACTAGTGTAGTCTATGGTCTAGTCTATAGTCTAGTCTATAGTCTAGTCTATAGTCTAGTCTATAGTCTAGTCTATAGTCTAGTCTATAGTCTAGTCTATAGTCTAGTCTATAGTCTAGTCTATAGTCTAGTCTATAGTCTAGTCTATAGTCTAGTCTATAGTCTAGTCTATAGTCTAGTCTATAGTCTATAGTCTAGTCTATAGTCTAGTCTATAGTCTAGTCTATAGTCTAGTCTATAGTCTAGTCTAAAGTCTAGTCTATAGTCTAGTCTAAAGTCTAGTCTATAGTCTAGTCTATAGTCTAGTCTATAGTCTAGTCTATAGTCTAGTCTATAGTCTAGTCTATAGTCTAGTCTATAGTCTAGTCTATAGTCTAGTCTATAGTCTAGTCTATAGTCTAGTCTATAGTCTAGTCTATAGTCTAGTCTATAGTCTAGTCTATAGTCTAGTCTATAGTCTAGTCTAGTCTATAGTCTAGTCTATAGTCTAGTAGAGTCTATAGTCTAGTCTATAGTCTAGTCTATAGTCTAGTCTATAGTCTATAGTCTCTAGTCTATAGTCTAGTCTATAGTCTAGTCTAGTCTATAGTCTAGTCTATAGTCTAGTCTATAGTCTAGTCTAGTCTAGTCTATAGTCTAGTCTATAGTCTAGTCTAGTCTATAGTCTAGTCTATAGTCTAGTCTATAGTCTAGTCTATAGTCTAGTCTATAGTCTAGTCTATAGTCTAGTCTATAGTCTAGTCTATAGTCTAGTCTATAGTCTAGTCTATAGTCTAGTCTATAGTCTAGTCTATAGTCTAGTCTATAGTCTAGTCTATAGTCTAGTCTATAGTCTAGTCTATAGTCTAGTCTATAGTCTAGTCTATAGTCTAGTCTATAGTCTAGTCTATAGTCTAGTATATAGTCTAGTCTATAGTCTATAGTCTAGTCTATAGTCTAGTCTATAGTCAAGTCTATAGTCTAGTCTATAGTCTAGTCTATAGTCTAGTCTATAGTCTAGTCTATAGTCTAGTCTATAGTCAAGTCTATAGTCTAGTCTATAGTCTAGTCTATAGTCTAGTCTATAGTCTAGTCTATAGTCTAGTCTATAGTCTAGTCATAGTCTAGTCTATAGTCTAGTCTATAGTCTAGTCTATAGTCTAGTCTATAGTCTAGTCTATAGTCTAGTCTATAGTCTAGTCTATAGTCTAGTCTATAGTCTAGTCTATAGTCTAGTCTATAGTCTAGTCTATAGTCTAGTCTATAGTCTAGTCTATAGTCTAGTCTATAGTCTAGTCTATAGTCTAGTCTATAGTCTAGTCTATAGTCTAGTCTATAGTCTAGTCTATAGTCTATCTATAGTCTAGTCTATAGTCTAGTCTATAGTCTAGTCTATAGTCTAGTCTATAGTCTAGTCTATAGTCTAGTCTATAGTCTAGTCTATAGTCTAGTCTATAGTCTAGTCTATAGTCTAGTCTATAGTCTAGTCTATAGTCTAGTCTATAGTCTAGTCTATAGTCTAGTCTATAGTCTAGTCTATAGTCTAGTCTATAGTCTAGTCTATAGTCTAGTCTATAGTCTAGTCTATAGTCTAGTCTATAGTCTAGTCTATAGTCTAGTCTATAGTCTAGTCTATAGTCTAGTCTATAGTCTAGTCTATAGTCTAGTCTATAGTCTAGTCTATAGTCTAGTCTATAGTCTAGTCTATAGTCTAGTCTATAGTCTAGTCTATAGTCTAGTCTATAGTCTAGTCTATAGTCTAGTCTATAGTCTAGTCTATAGTCTAGTCTATAGTCTAGTCTATAGTCTAGTCTATAGTCTAGTCTATAGTCTAGTCTATAGTCTAGTCTATAGTCTAGTCTATAGTCTAGTCTATAGTCTAGTCTATAGTCTAGTCTATAGTCTAGTCTATAGTCTAGTCTATAGTCTAGTCTATAGTCTAGTCTATAGTCTAGTCTATAGTCTAGTCTATAGTCTAGTCTATAGTCTAGTCTATAGTCTAGTCTATAGTCTAGTCTATAGTCTAGTCTATAGTCTAGTCTATAGTCTAGTCTATAGTCTAGTCTATAGTCTAGTCTATAGTCTAGTCTATAGTCTAGTCTATAGTCTAGTCTATAGTCTAGTCTATAGTCTAGTCTATAGTCTAGTCTATAGTCTAGTCTATAGTCTAGTCTATAGTCTAGTCTATAGTCTAGTCTATAGTCTAGTCTATAGTCTAGTCTATAGTCTAGTCTAGTCTAGTCTATAGTCTAGTCTATAGTCTAGTCTATAGTCTAGTCTATAGTCTAGTCTATAGTCTAGTCTATAGTCTAGTCTATAGTCTAGTCTATAGTCTAGTCTATAGTCTAGTCTATAGTCTAGTCTATAGTCTAGTCTATAGTCTAGTCTATAGTCTAGTCTATAGTCTAGTCTATAGTCTAGTCTATAGTCTAGTCTATAGTCTAGTCTATAGTCTAGTCTATAGTCTAGTCTATAGTCTAGTCTATAGTCTAGTCTATAGTCTAGTCTATAGTCTAGTCTATAGTCTAGTCTATAGTCTAGTCTATAGTCTAGTCTATAGTCTAGTCTATAGTCTAGTCTATAGTCTAGTCTATAGTCTAGTCTATAGTCTAGTCTATAGTCTAGTCTAGTCTAGTCTATAGTCTAGTCTATAGTCTAGTCTATAGTCTAGTCTATAGTCTAGTCTATAGTCTAGTCTATAGTCTAGTCTATAGTTAGTCTAGTCTATAGTCTAGTCTAGTCTATAGTCTATAGTCTATAGTCTAGTATAGTCTAGTCTATAGTCTAGTCTATAGTCTAGTCTTAGTCTAGTCTATAGTCTAGTCTATAGTCTAGTCTATAGTCTAGTCTATAGTCTAGTCTATAGTCTAGTCTATAGTCTAGTCTATAGTCTAGTCTATAGTCTAGTCTATAGTCTAGTCTATAGTCTAGTCTATAGTCTAGTCTATAGTCTAGTCTATAGTCTAGTCTATAGTCTAGTCTAGTCTATAGTCTAGTCTATAGTCTAGTCTATAGTCTAGTCTATAGTCTAGTCTATAGTCTAGTCTATAGTCTAGTCTAGTCTAGTCTATAGTCTAGTCTATAGTCTAGTCTATAGTCTAGTCTATAGTCTAGTCTATAGTCTAGTCTATAGTCTAGTCTATAGTCTAGTCTATAGTCTAGTCTATAGTCTAGTCTATAGTCTAGTCTATAGTCTAGTCTATAGTCTAGTCTATAGTCTAGTCTATAGTCTAGTCTATAGTCTAGTCTATAGTCTAGTCTATAGTCTAGTCTATAGTCTAGTCTATAGTCTAGTCTATAGTCTAGTCTATAGTCTAGTCTATAGTCTAGTCTATAGTCTAGTCTATAGTCTAGTCTATAGTCTAGTCTATGTCTAGTCTATAGTCTAGTCTATAGTCTAGTCTATAGTCTAGTCTATTAGTCTAGTCTATAGCTAGTTCTATAGTCTAGTCTATAGTCTAGTCTATAGTCTAAGTCTATAGTCTAGTCTATAGTCTAGTCTATAGTCTAGTCTATAGTCCAGTCTATAGTCTAGTCTATAGTCTAGTCTATAGTCTAGTCTATAGTTCTAGTCTATAGTCTGTCTATAGTCTAAGTCTATAGTCTAGTCTATAGTCTAGTCTATTAGTCTAGTCTATAGTCTAGTCTATAGTCTAGTCTATAGTCTAGTCTATAGTCTAGTCTATAGTCTAGTCTATAGTCTAGTCTATAGTCTAGTCTCTAGTCTAGTCTATAGTCTAGTCTATAGTCTAGTCTATAGTCAGTCTATAGGTCTAGTCTAAGTCTAGTCTATAGTCTAGTCTATAGTCTAGTCTATAGTCTAGTCTATAGGTCCTAGTCTATAGTTAGTCTATAGTCTAGTCTATAGTCTAGTCTATAGTCTAGTCTATAGTTCGTATAGTCTAGTCTCTAGTCTAGTCTATAGTCTAGTCTATAGTCTAGTCTATAGTTTCTAGTCTATAGTCTAGTCTATAGTCTAGTCTATAGTCTAGTCTATAGTCTAGTCTATAGTCTAGTCTATAGTCTAGTCTATAGTCTAGTCTATAGTCTAGTCTATAGTCTAGTCTATAGTCTAGTCTATAGTCTAGTCTATAGTCTAGTCTATAGTCTAGTCTATAGTCTAGTCTATAGTCTAGTCTATAGTCTAGTCTATAGTCTAGTCTATAGTCTAGTCTATAGTCTAGTCTATAGTCTAGTCTATAGTCTAGTCTATAGTCTAGTCTATAGTCTAGTCTATAGTCTAGTCTATAGTCTAGTCTATAGTCTAGTCTATAGTCTAGTCTTTAGTCTAGTCTATAGTCTAGTCTATAGTCTAGTCTATAGTCTAGTCTATAGTCTAGTCTATAGTCTAGTCTATAGTCTAGTCTATAGTCTAGTCTATAGTCTAGTTTATACTCTAAAGTCTAGTCTATACTCTAAAGTCTAGTCTATAGTCTAAAGTCTAGTCTATAGTCTAGTTTATAGTCTAGACTATAGCCTAGTCTATAGTCTAATCTATAGTATATTCTAGTCTATAGTTTAGTCTATAGTCTAGTCTATAGTCTGGTCTATAGTTTAGCCTATAGTCTAGTCGATAGTCTGGTCTATAGTCTAGTCTATAGTCTAGTGTATAGTCTAGTCTATTGTCTAGTCTATAGTCTAGTCTATAGTCTAGTCTATAGTCTAGTCTACACTCTAGTCTATAGTCTAGTCTATAGTCTAGTCTATAGTCTAGTCTATAGTCTTGTCTATAGTCTAGTTTATTTACTAGTCTATAGTCTAGTTTATTTACTAGTCTATAGTCTAGACTATTGTCTAGTCTATAGTTTAGACTATTGTCTAGTTTATAGTCTAGTCTATAATCTAGTCTAAATTAGTTTAGTACTTTCAAACAAAAAATTTTGACATGTTTTTACTGGAAATCGAAATGTACCAAATACCTTATTATTGCACTATTTTGATTACAAATTTTAAATTTTGAATTATACCTAATCATAGTTAGTTCTCCTAAATTAGTATTTTCATATACATACATATTTTGTTTTACAGCAATCTCTTGATGATAACAAAAAACTAAATCCCAACTTGTGACATGCGTAGGCAATACTTAAGCTACAACAAACGTGAGACATTCAGGAAAAACTCATTCCCTCACAGAGTCACACCCAATAACTATAATATAGTCTATTTTAACTACAATACATTTCACATTAATACGTGTAAATTACTCTACAATTTTGAAAGAAAGAACAGTGTTTGGGCCCTTTTGTGACTGTATTATTTCAGGAATATATACCCAAGTAATCTGAAGGGTAGTCACTTTAATATACATAGATATGTGCATATATACGTAAGTGTAATCTATATATAAAGATGATATTATTATTGAAGTAGAAATTACCCAGAACTGCTAGTATATTTACGTATGTTTCTATAAATATGCAAGATGGAAACCAAAAGTGATTAAGTCTAGTTATACCAAGAACTTATTGATTACGGTGGTTTTATTATTTTAATTGGTTTCTCGACATTTTCAAACCTCATTTAATATGTTAAATTTTTCTGAATAATCATTTACCTACTTTTAGAAGAAAAAAAATAGGGTAAAACTGAAGACATATGATTAATAATAATTGCTGAGACTGTAGTTTATAGTCGTTATTATATGATTTATTCGATTAGTAATTGAAAAACAATCTCATCTTGACTTAAACTATTTTAACATAAACATTTCTTCCTCTTATCAATTTTAACTTTTAAATAACTTTACACTTTAAAACTTTTTCAACTAACAAATGCAAATTAACCCTGTTTTTATATTGAATTTCTAAAAGACATGTCTAATCCCTTGTCAGTGTCTTTGCTGATTTTTTTGTGCTTTCAGTCTAAAACAAATGACACTACCACTATGGTTATTGAACCTCTTTGTTAGTTACGGTTGTCGAGTAGTTATTTTTAGATTAAAACAAAATTAGACTTGTATTAATGTTGAAAAGTTATTATCATTTTCAAAAAAGAGAAATATGCATAAATTGAAATATTTTTGCTTTAAAAATATTTACTAAAATGTACTATTTTACTAATAACAAATTTATTATTTAAACTAGCTATACCCAGTGAGCTTCGCTACCCTCATCGTAATGGAATAAAATAATTATTATTGTAAATGTATATATATCTGCAATATCAAAAAGTCCCTTATTTAAATTTATGTTTATATATTCAATATTTTAGAAAACTCAAAAAGTACCAATAAAGTACGAAAAAGCAACAAAAGACCTCTTTTATTTAATTTCATGTTCCTAAGTTCAATATTATAGAAAATTAAAAAAGTACCAGTTGAAGAACGAAAAATTACCAAAGGGTCCCCTTTTATAGATTCTCATTAACTCCGGGCTCCACATGGTTAATTTCATGTTATAAAAACACAAAAAGTACCTTTTGAAGAACGAAAAATTACCAAAAAGTCCTCTTTTATATGTTCTCACTTACTCCGGGCTCTACGTACTTAATTTCATGTTTCTAGGTTCAATATTATAGAAAATTCAAAAAGTACCTTTTGAAGAACGAAAAAGTGCCGAAAAGTCCCCTTTTATAGGTTATCACTTAATCTTGGCTGCACTTGATTAATTTCATGTTTCTAGGTTCAATATTATAGAAAATTCAAAAAGTACCTTTTGAAGAACGAAAAGTACCAAAAAGTCCCCTCTTATAGATTCTCATTTACTCCAGGCTCATGCTTCAAAAGATTCTCATTTACTCCAGGCTCTACATGCTTAATTTCATGCTTCTAGGATCAATATTATAGAAAATTCAAAAAGTACCAGTCGAAAGACGAAAAAGTACCAAAAAGTCCCCTTTTATAGATTCTCATTTACTCCAGGCTCTACATGCTTAATTTCATGCTTCTAGGATCAATATTATAGAAAATTCAAAAAGTACCAGTCGAAAGACGAAAAAGTACCAAAAAGTCCCCTTTTATAGATTCTCATTTACTCCGGGCTCTACATGCTTAATTTCATGTTTCTAGGTTAAATTTTATAGAAAACTCAAAAAGTACCAGTCGAAGGACGAAAAAGTACCAAAAAGTCCCCTTTTATAGATTCTCATTTACTCCGGTCTCTACATGTTTAATTTCATGTTTCTAGGTTCAATATTATAGAAAATTCAAAAAGTACCTTTTCAAGAACGAAAAAGTACCAAAAAGTCCCATTTTATAGATTCTCATTTACTCCGAGCTCTGCATGCTTAATTTCATGTTTCTAGGTTTAATTTTAAAGAAAATTCAAAAAAGTACCTGTGTAGAACGAAAAAGTAGCGAAAAGTCCCTTTATTATTAATTTCATGTTTCGATTTCAATATCAAAGAAAACTCAAAAAGTACCAGATGAAGAATGAAAAAGTACCAAAAAATATCACTTGGTACCGGGGTTCCAAATAACACCTCATTAGCATATTTAGTGTTTCTAAATTTAAAAATTTTATCTAAATTGGATCATTGTGGTTGAATAAAATCAAATTTCCCGTTTTTGCCCCTTTTAGTACTTTTTTCCTCCCCATTAACGAAATAAAAATTCTATTCCAAAAAGTTGCAACATCGTAGTGGGAGCCCGTTATTATGTATTCATATGTATAAGTTAATAAATCAAAAACAATGTTTTATGAAAAAAGTACCAAAAATAGGTACAATTTTAACCCCTTAAACGTCCGAATATCCAAAAAGTACTAAATTCATATTTTTATTTTTCGTTAAGTTATGAAGGAGTCAAAAATATTTTTTGAATGTGCACTGGTTTAAAAGATACATAGGGTGCAAAAAAGTACCAAAATACAGTTTTTACCCGTTTATTCCCTAAAGGGGCCGAATTTTAAAAAAGTACCAGACACCTGTCCGTTTATTTTTTAAATGAACGGCGATAAGCTTTAAACTGTTTTTGTATCTTTTCTAGTTTAGGAGATATAAGGTTACCGAATTTACCCGTTTTTACCCTTTTTTACCCCCTAAACATTCGAATTTCCAAAAATCCCGTCTTAGTGGATCTATTTGGCGGGAGACCAACCTCCTGTCCAAATTTCAGCTCTTTAGCTTCAACCGTTTAGGCTGTGCGATGATGAATCAGTCAGTGAATCAGTCAGTCAGTCAGTCAGTAACGTTAGAATTTTATATATATAGATTAAAATAGTTACCATCAAAATCAAGCCACATAATTGTTATAATTGTACAACTGCTTATCATCTACATTACTTTGAACTAGTTTAGTAATTGATTGATTTCAATATGCAATTTCTTGCTGGGTAACTATTGCCAACCATAAATTATTATTATTTCACGTTATAGTTTAATTTTAAAAAGCGTTAATTTCCAATGTAGCGCTTAATTTATTTAAATATACTATGTATGAGCGTTTCTTAGTTCTAAATGTATTTAAATGATTATTTCTTAAAGAATTCAATATATTCAATTTATTTACTGTCGGATTCATTACAATTTAATTCAAAATCATGGATTTATTAAAACTTAAATTCTTGTCAGTTTTGGCCATATTCCTAACGCTAACTGTCACCGTTGTAGAGTCCCAAGTTGAGGGGCAAGTTCTCTGCGTTAGACCACCATGCCCTGGCGATTCCATAGGTCTAGTTATGGGGAAATAATTGTTGATTATCCATAAACAGTAATGTAATATATTTCTAATATTATATAATATATTCTTAATAAAAAATTTCGTTTTGATTGTTAAAAACTGTCTTTGCAGTCGAGTCCCTATATAGTGTTAAATAATCAAGATTACTATAGTTTGTAATAGTCAATGCTGTTGTATATACTATCCAAAAAACTATAGTCAATGCAATATACTTTACACTATATCAAAGACTGTTGTCTGCACTATAATAATGAATATAGCCTAAACTATGTACAGTCTTTACTACGGTATAACCTATAGTATTTATTTTAGCATCGACTATAGTCCAGACTATAGACTAGCCTATAGTCCAGGCTAAATACTAGACTATGGTTTAGAATATAGTCCAGAATATAGACTAGACTATAGTTCAGACTATAGACTAGACTATAGTCTAGACTATGGAACAGACTATAGTCCAAACTATAGAATAGAATGTAGTCCAGGCTGTAGACTAGACTATAGTCTGGACTATAGACTAAACTATTGTTCAAACTATAGACTAGAATATCGTTCAAATTATAGACTAGACTAGGCAATAGTCCAGGCTATAGGCTATACTATAGTCCAGACTATAAACTAGATTATAGTCCAGAATATAGAATAGAATATAGTCCAGCCTATAGACTAGACTATAGTCCAAACTGTAGACTAGACTATAATCCAGACTACAGAATAGACTATAGTCCTGACTATAGACTAGACTATAGCCCAAACTATAGACTAGACTATAGTCGAGGCTATAGACTAGACTATAGTTTAGACCATAGACTAGACTATAGTTTAGACTATAGCCTAGACTATAGTTTAGACTATAGACTAGACTATAGTTTAGACTATAGACTAGACTATAGTTTAGACTATAGTCCAGGCTATAGACTAGAATATAGTCTGGACTACAGACTAGACTATTGTTCAAACTATAGACTAGACTATAGTCCAGGCCATAGACTAGACTATAGTCCAGGCTATAGACTAGACTATAGTCCAAGCTATAGACTAGACTATAGTCCAGGCTATAGACTAGACTATAGTCCAGGCTATAGACTAGACTATAGTCCAGGCTATAGACTAGACTACAGTCCAGACCATAAACTGGACTAAAGTCCAGACTATAGAATAGAATATAGTCCAGACTATAGAATAGACTATAGTCCAGACTATAGAATAGACTATAGTCCAGACTATAGAATAGACTATACTCCAGACTATAGACTAGAATATAGTCCTGAGTATAGACTAAACTATAGTCTGGACTATAGACTAGACTATAGTCCAGACTATAGAATAGAATATAGTCCAGACTACAGAATAGACTATAGTCCAGACTATAGAATAGACTATAGGCCAGAATATAGTCCAGAGTATAGACTAGACTGTAGTCCAGACTACAGATTAAACTATAGTCTAGACTATACAATATCCGTATATAATATAACTATATACGGATGCCACTAGGTTATAAAATATTAAATAAACAGACTCTTGTCTTCCAGTTTTGCTCAAAGTCTTCTTAACGACACCTGCTCGTATACGTGTTAATGATTTATTTACATTACAAATATTGAGTATACGCTTAATTTAAAGAAGCATTTGTAAAAATCGAATTTTTGATGAAGTTTTTTTCATTTATACGTTCAAAACTTTTGAGCAAAACTAAAATCGTGTTACACTGTGTAATTGAATGATTGTATTATACAATATTTTGCTGGGTAATTATTGCAAAACGTAAATCATTATTTAATTTTATTTTTTTTAAACAAATGAGTGACATTTTCCGATAAATTTTATCACCCTTTCTATCAATTGTGGTTTAATTTTTGTTTAAAAATATACATGAGTGTTTTTATGTTTTATAAACGTATTTAAATGATGAGTTCTCAACGTATTCAACGCATTCAGTTGATACACTTTTGGATTCATTTCAATACAA